>NC_053493.1:427117194-427308497 GCF_905171775.1 Rana temporaria | reverse complement strand
GGATGGAGATGATCAGAGGACTATAAAGGAGAACCCCGACACTACATCTATGGGGGAATCTGAGGATGGAGATGATCAGAGGACACTATAAAGGAGAACCCCGACACTACATCTATGGGGGAATCTGAGGATGGAGATGATCAGAGGACACTATAAAGGAGAACCCCGACACTACATCTATGGGGGAATCTGAGGATGGAGATGATCAGAGGACTATAAAGGAGAACCCCGACACTACATCTATGGGGGAATCTGAGGATGGAGATGATCAGAGGACTATAAAGGAGAACCCCGACACTACATCTATGGGGGAATCTGAGGATGGAGATGATCAGAGGACTATAAAGGAGAACCCCGACACTACATCTATGGGGGAATCTGAGGATGGAGATGATCAGAGGACACTATAAAGGAGAACCCCGACACTACATCTATGGGGGAATCTGAGGATGGAGATGATCAGAGGACACTATAAAGGAGAACCCCGACACTACATCTATGGGGGAATCTGAGGATGGAGATGATCAGAGGACTATAAAGGAGAACCCCGACACTACATCTATGGGGAATCTGAGGATGGAGATGATCAGAGGACTATAAAGGAGAACCCCGACACTACATCTATGGGGGAATCTGAGGATGGAGATGATCAGAGGACTATAAAGGAGAACCCCGACACTACATCTATGGGGGAATCTGAGGATGGAGATGATCAGAGGACACTATAAAGGAGAACCCCGACACTACATCTATGGGGGAATCTGAGGATGGAGATGATCAGAGGACTATAAAGGAGAACCCCGACACTACATCTATGGGGGAATCTGAGGATGGAGATGATCAGAGGACTATAAAGGAGAACCCCGACACTACATCTATGGGGGAATCTGAGGATGGAGATGATCAGAGGACACTATAAAGGAGAACCCCGACACTACATCTATGGAGGAATCTGAGGATGGAGATGATCAGAGGACACTATAAAGGAGAACCCCGACACTACATCTATGGGGGAATCTGAGGATGGAGATGATCAGAGGACACTATAAAGGAGAACCCCGACACTACATCTATGGGGAATCTGAGGATGGAGATGATCAGAGGACTATAAAGGAGAACCCCGACACTACATCTATGGGGGAATCTGAGGATGGAGATGATCAGAGGACTATAAAGGAGAACCCCGACACTACATCTATGGGGGAATCTGAGGATGGAGATGATCAGAGGACACTATAAAGGAGAACCCCGACACTACATCTATGGGGGAATCTGAGGATGGAGATGATCAGAGGACACTATAAAGGAGAACCCAGACACTACATCTATGGGGGAATCTGAGGATGGAGATGATCAGAGGACTATAAAGGAGAACCCCGACACTACATCTATGGAGGAATCTGAGGATGGAGATGATCAGAGGACTATAAAGGAGAACCCCGACACTACATCTATGGGGGAATCTGAGGATGGAGATGATCAGAGGACACTATAAAGGAGAACCCCGACACTACATCTATGGGGGAATCTGAGGATGGAGATGATCAGAGGACTATAAAGGAGAACCCCGACACTACATCTATGGGGGAATCTGAGGATGGAGATGATCAGAGGACTATAAAGGAGAACCCCGACACTACATCTATGGGGGAATCTGAGGATGGAGATGATCAGAGGACTATAAAGGAGAACCCCGACACTACATCTATGGGGGAATCTGAGGATGGAGATGATCAGAGGACACTATAAAGGAGAACCCCGACACTACATCTATGGGGGAATCTGAGGATGGAGATGATCAGAGGACTATAAAGGAGAACCCCGACACTACATCTATGGAGGAATCTGAGGATGGAGATGATCAGAGGACTATAAAGGAGAACCCCGACACTACATCTATGGGGGAATCTGAGGATGGAGATGATCAGAGGACACTATAAAGGAGAACCCCGACACTACATCTATGGGGGAATCTGAGGATGGAGATGATCAGAGGACACTATAAAGGAGAACCCCGACACTACATCTATGGGGGAATCTGAGGATGGAGATGATCAGAGGACTATAAAGGAGAACCCCGACACTACATCTATGGGGGAATCAGAGGATGGAGATGATCAGAGGACTATAAAGGAGAACCCCGACACTACATCTATGGGGGAATCTGAGGATGGAGATGATCAGAGGACTATAAAGGAGAACCCCGACACTACATCTATGGGGGAATCTGAGGATGGAGATGATCAGAGGACACTATAAAGGAGAACCCCGACACTACATCTATGGGGGAATCTGAGGATGGAGATGATCAGAGGACACTATAAAGGAGAACCCCGACACTACATCTATGGGGGAATCTGAGGATGGAGATGATCAGAGGACTATAAAGGAGAACCCCGACACTACATCTATGGAGGAATCTGAGGATGGAGATGATCAGAGGACTATAAAGGAGAACCCCGACACTACATCTATGGGGGAATCTGAGGATGGAGATGATCAGAGGACTATAAAGGAGAACCCCGACACTACATCTATGGGGGAATCTGAGGATGGAGATGATCAGAGGACACACTATAAAGGAGAACCCCGACACTACATCTATGGGGGAATCTGAGGATGGAGATGATCAGAGGAGACTATAAAGGAGAACCCCGACACTACATCTATGGGGGAATCTGAGGATGGAGATGATCAGAGGACTATAAAGGAGAACCCCGACACTACATCTATGGGGGAATCTGAGGATGGAGATGATCAGAGGAGACTATAAAGGAGAACCCCGACACTACATCTATGGGGGAATCTGAGGATGGAGATGATCAGAGGACTATAAAGGAGAACCCCGACACTACATCTATGGGGGAATCTGAGGATGGAGATGATCAGAGGACACTATAAAGGAGAACCCCGACACTACATCTATGGGGGAATCTGAGGATGGAGATGATCAGAGGACTATAAAGGAGAACCCCGACACTACATCTATGGGGGAATCTGAGGATGGAGATGATCAGAGGACTATAAAGGAGAACCCCGACACTACATCTATGGGGGAATCTGAGGATGGAGATGATCAGAGGACTATAAAGGAGAACCCCGACACTACATCTATGGAGGAATCTGAGGATGGAGATGATCAGAGGACTATAAAGGAGAACCCCGACACTACATCTATGGGGGAATCTGAGGATGGAGATGATCAGAGGACACACTATAAAGGAGAACCCCGACACTACATCTATGGGGGAATCTGAGGATGGAGATGATCAGAGGACTATAAAGGAGAACCCCGACACTACATCTATGGGGGAATCTGAGGATGGAGATGATCAGAGGACTATAAAGGAGAACCCCGACACTACATCTATGGAGGAATCTGAGGATGGAGATGATCAGAGGACTATAAAGGAGAACCCCGACACTACATCTATGGGGGAATCTGAGGATGGGGATGATCAGAGGACACACTATAAAGGAGAACCCCGACACTACATCTATGGGGGAATCTGAGGATGGGGATGATCAGAGGACACACTATAAAGGAGAACCCCGACACTACATCTATGGGGGAATCTGAGGATGGAGATGATCAGAGGATTATAAAGGAGAACCCCGACACTACATCTATGGGGGAATCTGAGGATGGAGATGATCAGAGGACACTATAAAGGAGAACCCCGACACTACATCTATGGGGGAATCTGAGGATGGAGATGATCAGAGGACTATAAAGGAGAACCCCGACACTACATCTATGGGGGAATCTGAGGATGGAGATGATCAGAGGACTATAAAGGAGAACCCTGACACTACATCTATGGGGGAATCTGAGGATGGAGATGATCAGAGGACTATAAAGGAGAACCCCGACACTACATCTATGGGGGAATCTGAGGATGGAGATGATCAGAGGACTATAAAGGAGAACCCCGACACTACATCTATGGGGGAATCTGAGGATGGAGATGATCAGAGGACTATAAAGGAGAACCCCAACACTACATCTATGGGGGAATCTGAGGATGGAGATGATCAGAGGACTATAAAGGAGAACCCCGACACTACATCTATGGGGGAATCTGAGGATGGAGATGATCAGAGGACACTATAAAGGAGAACCCCGACACTACATCTATGGAGGAATCTGAGGATGGAGATGATCAGAGGACTATAAAGGAGAACCCCGACACTACATCTATGGAGGAATCTGAGGATGGAGATGATCAGAGGACTATAAAGGAGAACCCCGACACTACATCTATGGGGGAATCTGAGGATGGAGATGATCAGAGGACTATAAAGGAGAACCCCGACACTACATCTATGGGGGAATCTGAGGATGGAGATGATCAGAGGACTATAAAGGAGAACCCCGACACTACATCTAT
Source organism: Rana temporaria (assembly GCF_905171775.1). Lineage (NCBI taxonomy): Eukaryota > Metazoa > Chordata > Amphibia > Anura > Ranidae > Rana > Rana temporaria. Next base: position 427,304,106 of record NC_053493.1, on the reverse strand, counting down.
GGGGGAATCTGAGGATGGAGATGATCAGAGGACACTATAAAGGAGAACCCCGACACTACATCTATGGAGGAATCTGAGGATGGAGATGATCAGAGGACTATAAAGGAGAACCCCGACACTACATCTATGGGGGAATCTGAGGATGGAGATGATCAGAGGACTATAAAGGAGAACCCCGACACTACATCTATGGGGGAATCTGAGGATGGAGATGATCAGAGGACTATAAAGGAGAACCCCGACACTACATCTATGGGGGAATCTGAGGATGGAGATGATCAGAGGACTATAAAGGAGAACCCTGACACTACATCTATGGGGGAATCTGAGGATAGAGATGATCAGAAGACACTATAAAGGAGAACCCCGACACTACATCTATGGGGGAATCTGAGGATGGAGATGATCAGAGGACACTATAAAGGAGAACCCCGACACTACATCTATGGAGGAATCTGAGGATGGGGATGATCAGAGGACTATAAAGGAGAACCCCGACACTACATCTATGGGGGAATCTGAGGATGGAGATGATCAGAGGACTATAAAGGAGAACCCCGACACTACATCTATGGGGGAATCTGAGGATGGAGATGATCAGAGGACACTATAAAGGAGAACCCCGACACTACATCTATGGGGGAATCTGAGGATGGAGATGATCAGAGGACTATAAAGGAGAACCCCGACACTACATCTATGGGGGAATCTGAGGATGGAGATGATCAGAGGACACTATAAAGGAGAACCCCGACACTACATCTATGGGGGAATCTGAGGATGGAGATGATCAGAGGACACTATAAAGGAGAACCCCGACACTACATCTATGGAGGAATCTGAGGATGGAGATGATCAGAGGACACTATAAAGGAGAACCCCGACACTACATCTATGGAGGAATCTGAGGATGGAGATGATTAGAGGACTATAAAGGAGAACCCCGACACTACATCTATGGAGGAATCTGAGGATGGAGATGATCAGAGGACACACTATAAAGGAGAACCCCGACACTACATCTATGGGGGAATCTGAGGATGGAGATGATCAGAGGACTATAAAGGAGAACCCCGACACTACATCTATGGGGGAATCTGAGGATGGAGATGATCAGAGGACACACTATAAAGGAGAACCCCGACACTACATCTATGGGGGAATCTGAGGATGGAGATGATCAGAGGACTATAAAGGAGAACCCCGACACTACATCTATGAGGGAATCTGAGGATGGAGATGATAAGAGGACTATAAAGGAGAACCCCGACACTACATCTATGGAGGAATCTGAGGATGGAGATGATCAGAGGACTATAAAGGAGAACCCCGACACTACATCTATGGGGGAATCTGAGGATGGAGATGATCAGAGGACACTATAAAGGAGAACCCCGACACTACATCTATGGGGGAATCTGAGGATGGGGATGATCAGAGGACACTATAAAGGAGAACCCCGACACTACATCTATGGGGGAATCTGAGGATGGAGATGATCAGAGGACTATAAAGGAGAACCCCGACACTACATCTATGGAGGAATCTGAGGATGGAGATGATCAGAGGACTATAAAGGAGAACCCCGACACTACATCTATGGAGGAATCTGAGGATGGAGATGATCAGAGGACACTATAAAGGAGAACCCCGACACTACATCTATGGGGGAATCTGAGGATGGAGATGATCAGAAGACTATAAAGGAGAACCCCGACACTACATCTATGGGGGAATCTGAGGATGGGGATGATCAGAGGACACTATAAAGGAGAACCCCGACACTACATCTATGGGGGAATCTGAGGATGGAGATGATCAGAGGACTATAAAGGAGAACCCCGACACTACATCTATGGGGGAATCTGAGGATGGGGATGATCAGAGGACACTATAAAGGAGAACCCCGACACTACATCTATGGGGGAATCTGAGGATGGGGATGATCAGAGGACTATAAAGGAGAACCCCGACACTACATCTATGGAGGAATCTGAGGATGGAGATGATCAGAGGACTATAAAGGAGAACCCCGACACTACATCTATGGGGGAATCTGAGGATGGAGATGATCAGAGGACTATAAAGGAGAACCCCGACACTACATCTATGGGGGAATCTGAGGATGGAGATGATCAGAGGACTATAAAGTAAAACCCCGACACTACATCTATGGGGGAATCTGAGGATGGAGATGATCAGAGGACTATAAAGGAGAACCCCGACACTACATCTATGGGGGAATCTGAGGATGGAGATGATCAGAGGACTATAAAGGAGAACCCCAACACTACATCTATGGGGGAATCTGAGGATGGAGATGATCAGAGGAGACTATAAAGGAGAACCCCGACACTACATCTATGGAGGAATCTGAGGATGGAGATGATCAGAGGACTATAAAGGAGAACCCCAACACTACATCTATGGGGGAATCTGAGGATGGAGATGATCAGAGGACACTATAAAGGAGAACCCCGACACTACATCTATGGGGGAATCTGAGGATGGAGATGATCAGAGGACTATAAAGGAGAACCCCGACACTACATCTATGGGGGAATCTGAGGATGGAGATGATCAGAGGACACTATAAAGGAGAACCCCGACACTACATCTATGGGGGAATCTGAGGATGGAGATGATAAGAGGACTATAAAGGAGAACCCCGACACTACATCTATGGAGGAATCTGAGGATGGAGATGATCAGAGGACTATAAAGGAGAACCCCGACACTACATCTATGGGGGAATCTGAGGATGGAGATGATCAGAGGACTATAAAGGAGAACCCCGACACTACATCTATGGGGGAATCTGAGGATGGAGATGATCAGAGGACACACTATAAAGGAGAACCCCGACACTACATCTATGGGGGAATCTGAGGATGGAGATGATCAGAGGACTATAAAGGAGAACCCCGACACTACATCTATGGGGGAATCTGAGGATGGAGATGATCAGAGGACAATATAAAGGAGAACCCCGACACTACATCTATGGGGGAATCTGAGGATGGAGATGATCAGAGGACACTATAAAGGAGAACCCCGACACTACATCTATGGGGGAATCTGAGGATGGAGATGATCAGAGGACTATAAAGGAGAACCCCGACACTACATCTATGGAGGAATCTGAGGATGGAGATGATCAGAGGACTATAAAGGAGAACCCCGACACTACATCTATGGAGGAATCTGAGGATGGAGATGATCAGAGGACAATATAAAGGAGAACCCCGACACTACATCTATGGGGGAATCTGAGGATGGAGATGATCAGAGGACACTATAAAGGAGAACCCCGACACTACATCTATGGGGGAATCTGAGGATGGAGATGATCAGAGGACTATAAAGGAGAACCCCGACACTACATCTATGGGGGAATCTGAGGATGGAGATGATCAGAGGACTATAAAGGAGAACCCCGACACTACATCTATGGGGGAATCTGAGGATGGAGATGATCAGAGGACTATAAAGGAGAACCCCGACACTACATCTATGGGGGAATCTGAGGATGGAGATGATCAGAGGACTATAAAGGAGAACCCCGACACTACATCTATGGGGGAATCTGAGGATGGAGATGATCAGAGGACACTATAAAGGAGAACCCCAACACTACATCTATGGGGGAATCTGAGGATGGAGATGATCAGAGGACTATAAAGGAGAACCCCGACACTACATCTATGGGGGAATCTGAGGATGGAGATGATCAGAGGACTATAAAGGAGAACCCCAACACTACATCTATGGGGGAATCTGAGGATGGAGATGATCAGAGGACACACTATAAAGGAGAACCCCGACACTACATCTATGGGGGAATCTGAGGATGGAGATGATCAGAGGACTATAAAGGAGAACCCCGACACTACATCTATGGGGGAATCTGAGGATGGAGATGATCAGAGGACTATAAAGGAGAACCCCGACACTACATCTATGGAGGAATCTGAGGATGGAGATGATCAGAGGACTATAAAGGAGAACCCCGACACTACATCTATGGGGGAATCTGAGGATGGGGATGATCAGAGGACTATAAAGGAGAACCCCGACACTACATCTATGGGGGAATCTGAGGATGGAGATGATCAGAGGACTATAAAGGAGAACCCCGACACTACATCTATGGGGGAATCTGAGGATGGAGATGATCAGAGGACACTATAAAGGAGAACCCCGACACTACATCTATGGGGGAATCTGAGGATGGAGATGATCAGAGGACTATAAAGGAGAACCCCGACACTACATCTATGGAGGAATCTGAGGATGGAGATGATCAGAGGACTATAAAGGAGAACCCCGACACTACATCTATGGGGGAATCTGAGGATGGAGATGATCAGAGGACTATAAAGGAGAACCCCGACACTACATCTATGGAGGAATCTGAGGATGGAGATGATCAGAGGACTATAAAGGAGAACCCCGACACTACATCTATGGAGGAATCTGAGGATGGAGATGATCAGAGGACACTATAAAGGAGAACCCGCACACTACATCTATGGAGGAATCTGAGGATGGAGATGATCAGAGGACTATAAAGGAGAACCCCGACACTACATCTATGGGGGAATCTGAGGATGGAGATGATCAGAGGACACTATAAAGGAGAACCCCGACACTACATCTATGGGGGAATCTGAGGATGGAGATGATCAGAGGACTATAAAGGAGAACCCCGACACTACATCTATGGGGGAATCTGAGGATGGAGATGATCAGAGGACTATAAAGGAGAACCCCGACACTACATCTATGGGGGAATCTGAGGATGGAGATGATCATAAGACTATAAAGGAGAACCCCGACACAACATCTATGGGGGAATCTGAGGATGGAGATGATCAGAGGAGACACTATAAAGGAGAACCCCGACACTACATCTATGGAGGAATCTGAGGATGGAGATGATCAGAGGACACACTATAAAGGAGAACCCCGACACTACATCTATGGGGGAATCTGAGGATGGAGATGATCAGAGGACTATAAAGGAGAACCCCGACACTACATCTATGGGGGAATCTGAGGATGGAGATGATCAGAGGACTATAAAGGAGAACCCCGACACTACATCTATGGGGGAATCTGAGGATGGAGATGATCAGAGGACTATAAAGGAGAACCCCGACACTACATCTATGGAGGAATCTGAGGATGGAGATGATCAGAGGACACACTATAAAGGAGAACCCCGACACTACATCTATGGGGGAATCTGAGGATGGAGATGATCAGAGGACTATAAAGGAGAACCCCGACACTACATCTATGGGGGAATCTGAGGATGGGGATGATCAGAGGACACATTATAAAGGAGAACCCCGACACTACATCTATGGGGGAATCTGAGGATGGAGATGATCAGAGGACACACTATGAAGGAGAACCCCGACACTACATCTATGGGGGAATCTGAGGATGGGGATGATCAGAGGACACACTATAAAGGAGAACCCCGACACTACATCTATGGAGGAATCTGAGGATGGAGATGATCAGAGGACTATAAAGGAGAACCCCGACACTACATCTATGGGGGAATCTGAGGATGGAGATGATCAGAGGACTATAAAGGAGAACCCCGACACTACATCTATGGGGGAATCTGAGGATGGAGATGATCAGAGGACTATAAAGGAGAACCCCGACACTACATCTATGGGGGAATCTGAGGATGGAGATGATCAGAGGACTATAAAGGAGAACCCCGACACTACATCTATGGGGGAATCTGAGGATGGAGATGATCAGAGGACTATAAAGGAGAACCCCGACACTACATCTATGGGGGAATCTGAGGATGGAGATGATCAGAGGACTATAAAGGAGAACCCCGACACTACATCTATGGGGGAATCTGAGGATGGAGATGATCAGAGGACACTATAAAGGAGAACCCCGACACTACATCTATGGGGGAATCTGAGGATGGAGATGATCAGAGGACTATAAAGGAGAACCCCGACACTACATCTATGGGGGAATCTGAGGATGGAGATGATCAGAGGACACACTATAAAGGAGAACCCCGACACTACATCTATGGAGGAATCTGAGGATGGGGATGATCAGAGGACTATAAAGGAGAACCCCGACACTACATCTATGGGGGAATCTGAGGATGGGGATGATCAGAGGACTATAAAGGAGAACCCCGACACTACATCTATGGGGGAATCTGAGGATGGAGATGATCAGAGGACTATAAAGGAGAACCCCGACACTACATCTATGGGGGAATCTGAGGATGGAGATGATCAGAGGACACTATAAAGGAGAACCCCGACACTACATCTATGGGGGAATCTGAGGATGGAGATGATCAGAGGAGAGACTATAAAGGAGAACCCCGACACTACATCTATGGAGGAATCTGTGGATGGAGATGATCAGAGGACTATAAAGGAGAACCCCGACACTACATCTATGGGGGAATCTGAGGATGGAGATGATCAGAGGACTATAAAGGAGAACCCCGACACTACATCTATGGAGGAATCTGAGGATGGAGATGATCAGAGGACTATAAAGGAGAACCCCGACACTACATCTATGGAGGAATCTGAGGATGGAGATGATCAGAGGACTATAAAGGAGAACCCCGACACTACATCTATGGGGGAATCTGAGGATGGAGATGATCAGAGGACTATAAAGGAGAACCCCGACACTACATCTATGGAGGAATCTGAGGATGGAGATGATCAGAGGACTATAAAGGAGAACCCCGACACTACATCTATGGGGGAATCTGAGGATGGAGATGATCAGAGGACTATAAAGGAGAACCCCGACACTACATCTATGGGGGAATCTGAGGATGGAGATGATCAGAGGACACACTATAAAGGAGAACCCCGACACTACATCTATGGAGGAATCTGAGGATGGGGATGATCAGAGGACTATAAAGGAGAACCCCGACACTACATCTATGGGGGAATCTGAGGATGGAGATGATCAGAGGACTATAAAGGAGAACCCCGACACTACATCTATGGAGGAATCTGAGGATGGAGATGATCAGAGGACTATAAAGGAGAACCCCGACACTACATCTATGGAGGAATCTGAGGATGGAGATGATCAGAGGACTATAAAGGAGAACCCCGACACTACATCTATGGGGGAATCTGAGGATGGAGATGATCAGAGGACTATAAAGGAGAACCCCGACACTACATCTATGGGGGAATCTGAGGATGGAGATGATCAGAGGACACACTATAAAGGAGAACCCTGACACTACATCTATGGAGGAATCTGAGGATGGAGATGATCAGAGGACACTATAAAGGAGAACCCCGACACTACATCTATGGGGGAATCTGAGGATGGAGATGATCAGAGGACACTATAAAGGAGAACCCCGACACTACATCTATGGGGGAATCTGAGGATGGAGATGATCAGAGGACACTATAAAGGAGAACCCCGACACTACATCTATGGGGGAATCTGAGGATGGAGATGATCAGAGGACACTATAAAGGAGAACCCCGACACTACATCTATGGGGGAATCTGAGGATGGAGATGATCAGAGGACACACTATAAAGGAGAACCCCGACACTACATCTATGGGGGAATCTGAGGATGGAGATGATCAGAGGACACTATAAAGGAGAAGCCCGACACTACATCTATGGAGGAATCTGAGGATGGAGATGATCAGAGGACACTATAAAGGAGAACCCCGACACTACATCTATGGGGGAATCTGAGGATGGAGATGATCAGAGGACTATAAAGGAGAACCCCGACACTACATCTATGGGGGAATCTGAGGATGGGGATGATCAGAGGACACTATAAAGGAGAACCCCGACACTACATCTATGGGGGAATCTGAGGATGGAGATGATCAGAGGACACTATAAAGGAGAACCCCGACACTACATCTATGGGGGAATCTGAGGATGGAGATGATCAGAGGACTATAAAGGAGAACCCCGACACTACATCTATGGGGGAATCTGAGGATGGAGATGATCAGAGGACTATAAAGGAGAACCCCGACACTACATCTATGGGGGAATCTGAGGATGGAGATGATCAGAGGAGACTATAAAGGAGAACCCCGACACTACATCTATGGAGGAATCTGAGGATGGAGATGATCAGAGGACTATAAAGGAGAACCCCGACACTACATCTATGGGGGAATCTGAGGATGGAGATGATCAGAGGACTATAAAGGAGAACCCTGACACTACATCTATGGGGGAATCTGAGGATGGAGATGATCAGAGGACACACTATAAAGGAGAACCCCGACACTACATCTATGGGGGAATCTGAGGATGGAGATGATCAGAGGACTATAAAGGAGAACCCCGACACTACATCTATGGAGGAATCTGAGGATGGAGATGATCAGAGGACAATATAAAGGAGAACCCCGACACTACATCTATGGGGGAATCTGAGGATGGAGATGATCAGAGGACACTATAAAGGAGAACCCCGACACTACATCTATGGAGGAATCTGAGGATGGAGATGATCAGAGGACACTATAAAGGAGAACCCCGACACTACATCTATGGAGGAATCTGAGGATGGAGATGATCAGAGGACTATAAAGGAGAACCCCGACACTACATCTATGAGGGAATCTGAGGATGGAGATGATCAGAGGAGAGACTATAAAGGAGAACCCCGACACTACATCTATGGGGGAATCTGAGGATGGAGATGATCAGAGGACTATAAAGGAGAACCCCGACACTACATCTATGGAGGAATCTGAGGATGGAGATGATCAGAGGACTATAAAGGAGAACCCCGACACTACATCTATGGAGGAATCTGAGGATGGAGATGATCAGAGGACTATAAAGGAGAACCCCGACACTACATCTATGGAGGAATCTGAGGATGGAGATGATCAGAGGACTATAAAGGAGAACCCCGACACTACATCTATGGGGGAATCTGAGGATGGAGATGATCAGAGGACTATAAAGGAGAACCCCGACACTACATCTATGGAGGAATCTGAGGATGGAGATGATCAGAGGACTATAAAGGAGAACCCCGACACTACATCTATGGAGGAATCTGAGGATGGAGATGATCAGAGGACACTATAAAGGAGAACCCCGACACTACATCTATGGGGGAATCTGAGGATGGAGATGATCAGAGGACACACTATAAAGGAGAACCCCGACACTACATCTATGGGGGAATCTGAGGATGGAGATGATCAGAGGACTATAAAGGAGAACCCCGACACTACATCTATGGGGGAATCTGAGGATGGAGATGATTAGAGGACTATAAAGGAGAACCCCGACACTACATCTATGGGGGAATCTGAGGATGGAGATGATCAGAGGACACTATAAAGGAGAACCCCGACACTACATCTATGGGGGAATCTGAGGATGGAGATGATCAGAGGACTATAAAGGAGAACCCCGACACTACATCTATGGAGGAATCTGAGGATGGAGATGATCAGAGGACTATAAAGGAGAACCCCGACACTACATCTATGGGGGAATCTGAGGATGGAGATGATCAGAGGACTATAAAGGAGAACCCTGACACTACATCTATGGGGGAATCTGAGGATGGAGATGATCAGAGGACACTATAAAGGAGAACCCCGACACTACATCTATGGGGGAATCTGAGGATGGAGATGATCAGAGGACAATATAAAGGAGAACCCCGACACTACATCTATGGGGGAATCTGAGGATGGAGATGATCAGAGGACACTATAAAGGAGAACCCCGACACTACATCTATGGGGGAATCTGAGGATGGAGATGATCAGAGGACAATATAAAGGAGAACCCCGACACTACATCTATGGGGGAATCTGAGGATGGAGATGATCAGAGGACTATAAAGGAGAACCCCGACACTACATCTATGGAGGAATCTGAGGATGGAGATGATCAGAGGACACTATAAAGGAGAACCCCGACACTACATCTATGGAGGAATCTGAGGATGGAGATGATCAGAGGACTATAAAGGAGAACCCCGACACTACATCTATGAGGGAATCTGAGGATGGAGATGATCAGAGGAGAGACTATAAAGGAGAACCCCGACACTACATCTATGGGGGAATCTGAGGATGGAGATGATCAGAGGACTATAAAGGAGAACCCCGACACTACATCTATGGAGGAATCTGAGGATGGAGATGATCAGAGGACTATAAAGGAGAACCCCGACACTACATCTATGGGGGAATCTGAGGATGGAGATGATCAGAGGACTATAAAGGAGAACCCCGACACTACATCTATGGAGGAATCTGAGGATGGAGATGATCAGAGGACTATAAAGGAGAACCCCGACACTACATCTATGGGGGAATCTGAGGATGGAGATGATCAGAGGACTATAAAGGAGAACCCCGACACTACATCTATGGGGGAATCTGAGGATGGAGATGATCAGAGGACTATAAAGGAGAACCCCGACACTACATCTATGGAGGAATCTGAGGATGGAGATGATCAGAGGACTATAAAGGAGAACCCCGACACTACATCTATGGGGGAATCTGAGGATGGAGATGATCAGAGGACACTATAAAGGAGAACCCCGACACTACATCTATGGGGGAATCTGAGGATGGAGATGATCAGAGGACACACTATAAAGGAGAACCCCGACACTACATCTATGGGGGAATCTGAGGATGGAGATGATCAGAGGACTATAAAGGAGAACCCCGACACTACATCTATGGAGGAATCTGAGGATGGAGATGATCAGAGGACTATAAAGGAGAACCCCGACACTACATCTATGGGGGAATCTGAGGATGGAGATGATCAGAGGACTATAAAGGAGAACCCCGACACTACATCTATGGGGGAATCTGAGGATGGAGATGATCAGAGGACACTATAAAGGAGAACCCCGACACTACATCTATGGGGGAATCTGAGGATGGGGATGATCAGAGGACACTATAAAGGAGAACCCCGACACTACATCTATGGAGGAATCTGAGGATGGAGATGATCAGAGGACTATAAAGGAGAACCCCGACACTACATATATGGAGGAATCTGAGGATGGAGATGATCAGAGGACTATAAAGGAGAACCCCGACACTACATCTATGGAGGAATCTGAGGATGGAGATGATCAGAGGACACTATAAAGGAGAACCCCGACACTACATCTATGGGGGAATCTGAGGATGGAGATGATCAGAGGACTATAAAGGAGAACCCCGACACTACATCTATGGGGGAATCTGAGGATGGAGATGATCAGAGGACTATAAAGGAGAACCCTGACACTACATCTATGGGGGAATCTGAGGATGGAGATGATCAGAGGACACTATAAAGGAGAACCCCGACACTACATCTATGGGGGAATCTGAGGATGGAGATGATCAGAGGACTATAAAGGAGAACCCCGACACTACATCTATGGGGGAATCTGAGGATGGAGATGATCAGAGGACACTATAAAGGAGAACCCCGACACTACATCTATGGAGGAATCTGAGGATGGGGATGATCAGAGGACACTATAAAGGAGAACCCCGACACTACATCTATGGAGGAATCTGAGGATGGAGATGATCAGAGGACTATAAAGGAGAACCCTGACACTACATCTATGGGGGAATCTGAGGATGGAGATGATCAGAGGACTATAAAGGAGAACCCCGACACTACATCTCTGGAGGAATCTGAGGATGGAGATGATCAGAGGACTATAAAGGAGAACCCTGACACTACATCTATGGGGGAATCTGAGGATGGAGATGATCAGAGGACTATAAAGGAGAACCCCGACACTACATCTATGGGGGAATCTGAGGATGGAGATGATCAGAGGACTATAAAGGAGAACCCCGACACTACATCTATGGGGGAATCTGAGGATGGAGATGATCAGAGGACACTATAAAGGAGAACCCCGACACTACATCTATGGGGGAATCTGAGGATGGAGATGATCAGAGGACACTATAAAGGAGAACCCCGACACTACATCTATGGGGGAATCTGAGGATGGAGATGATCAGAGGACTATAAAGGAGAACCCCGACACTACATCTATGGAGGAATCTGAGGATGGAGATGATCAGAGGACTATAAAGGAGAACCCCGACACTACATCTATGGGGGAATCTGAGGATGGAGATGATCAGAGGACTATAAAGGAGAACCCCGACACTACATCTATGGGGGAATCTGAGGATGGAGATGATCAGAGGACTATAAAGGAGAACCCCGACACTACATCTATGGAGGAATCTGAGGATGGAGATGATTAGAGGACTATAAAGGAGAACCCCGACACTACATCTATGGGGGAATCTGAGGATGGAGATGATCAGAGGACACTATAAAGGAGAACCCCGACACTACATCTATGGGGGAATCTGAGGATGGAGATGATCAGAGGACTATAAAGGAGAACCCGACACTACATCTATGGAGGAATCTGAGGATGGAGATGATCAGAGGACTATAAAGGAGAACCCCGACACTACATCTATGGGGGAATCTGAGGATGGGGATGATCAGAGGACACTATAAAGGAGAACCCCGACACTACATCTATGGAGGAATCTGAGGATGGAGATGATCAGAGGACACTATAAAGGAGAACCCCGACACTACATCTATGGAGGAATCTGAGGATGGAGATGATCAGAGGACACACTATAAAGGAGAACCCCGACACTACATCTATGGGGGAATCTGAGGATGGAGATGATCAGAGGACTATAAAGGAGAACCCCGACACTACATCTATGGGGGAATCTGAGGATGGAGATGATCAGAGGACACACTATAAAGGAGAACCCCGACACTACATCTATGGAGGAATCTGAGGATGGAGATGATCAGAGGACACTATAAAGGAGAACCCCGACACTACATCTATGGGGGAATCTGAGGATGGAGATGATCAGAGGACTATAAAGGAGAACCCCGACACTACATCTATGGAGGAATCTGAGGATGGAGATGATCAGAGGACTATAAAGGAGAACCCCGACACTACATCTATGGGGGAATCTGAGGATGGAGATGATCAGAGGACTATAAAGGAGAACCCCGACACTACATCTATGGGGGAATCTGAGGATGGAGATGATCAGAGGACACTATAAAGGAGAACCCCGACACTACATCTATGGGGGAATCTGAGGATGGAGATGATCAGAGGACTATAAAGGAGAACCCCGACACTACATCTATGGAGGAATCTGAGGATGGAGATGATCAGAGGACTATAAAGGAGAACCCCGACACTACATCTATGGAGGAATCTGAGGATGGAGATGATCAGAGGACTATAAAGGAGAACCCCGACACTACATCTATGGGGGAATCTGAGGATGGAGATGATCAGAGGACTATAAAGGAGAACCCCGACACTACATCTATGGGGGAATCTGAGGATGGAGATGATCAGAGGACACTATAAAGGAGAACCCCGACACTACATCTATGGAGGAATCTGAGGATGGAGATGATCAGAGGACACTATAAAGGAGAACCCCGACACTACATCTATGGAGGAATCTGAGGATGGGGATGATCAGAGGACTATAAAGGAGAACCCCGACACTACATCTATGGGGGAATCTGAGGATGGAGATGATCAGAGGACACTATAAAGGAGAACCCTGACACTACATCTATGGGGGAATCTGAGGATGGAGATGATCAGAGGACTATAAAGGAGAACCCCGACACTACATCTATGGAGGAATCTGAGGATGGAGATGATCAGAGGACACTATAAAGGAGAACCCCGACACTACATCTATGGAGGAATCTGAGGATGGAGATGATCAGAGGACACACTATAAAGGAGAACCCCGACACTACATCTATGGGGGAATCTGAGGATGGAGATGATCAGAGGACACACTATAAAGGAGAACCCCGACACTACATCTATGGGGGAATCTGAGGATGGAGATGATCAGAGGACACTATAAAGGAGAACCCCGACACTACATCTATGGAGGAATCTGAGGATGGAGATGATCAGAGGACTATAAAGGAGAACCCCGACACTACATCTATGGAGGAATCTGAGGATGGAGATGATCAGAGGACTATAAAGGAGAACCCCGACACTACATCTATGGGGGAATCTGAGGATGGAGATGATCAGAGGACACTATAAAGGAGAACCCCGACACTACATCTATGGGGGAATCTGAGGATGGAGATGATCAGAGGAGACACTATAAAGGAGAACCCCGACACTACATCTATGGGGGAATCTGAGGATGGAGATGATCAGAGGACTATAAAGGAGAACCCCGACACTACATCTATGGGGGAATCTGAGGATGGAGATGATCAGAGGACACTATAAAGGAGAACCCCGACACTACATCTATGGAGGAATCTGAGGATGGAGATGATCAGAGGACTATAAAGGAGAACCCCGACACTACATCTATGGGGGAATCTGAGGATGGAGATGATCAGAGGACTATAAAGGAGAACCCCGACACTACATCTATGGGGGAATCTGAGGATGGGGATGATCAGAGGACTATAAAGGAGAACCCCGACACTACATCTATGGAGGAATCTGAGGATGGAGATGATCAGAGGACACACTATAAAGGAGAACCCCGACACTACATCTATGGGGGAATCTGAGGATGGAGATGATCAGAGGACACTATAAAGGAGAACCCCGACACTACATCTATGGGGGAATCTGAGGATGGAGATGATCAGAGGACACTATAAAGGAGAACCCCGACACTACATCTATGGGGGAATCTGAGGATGGAGATGATCAGAGGACACTATAAAGGAGAACCCCGACACTACATCTATGGGGGAATCTGAGGATGGGGATGATCAGAGGACACTATAAAGGAGAACCCTGACACTACATGCTGATTGGAGGAGAGATCAGAGTGACAGAGAGCTGAGCCTATCATTGTGCTGACTCTTCTCCTACCGGCCAATAGAAGAATGGGGCGGGGCCTATGTGACATGCAGTCCAATATGGGCCCGGGGGAGGGACCACACGTCGCCCCGCCCCCTCCTGTATACAGAGCTCTCCCATTGGCTCCACAGAGCGCAGGATGAAGGTGACAGCTCAGGTCATGTGGCCCCGCCCACTTAGCCGGTGTGGGCGGGGCTATCCCCGCGGACTATCCCAGTTCGGTCGCCCCGGGATACCGCTTCAGCGAGGCCCCTCCCCTCTCCCCCCGTCACGCACTGCGCTCACCTCAGCGAGGATTGGCGGAGGGCTCCGTGGAAGAAGTGAAGCAGCATGACACCGGCGAGTGCGAAGCTCCGCCTCCCGGAAGGACTTCCACGGGGAGAGAGTCCAATGAGCGCCAATCACAGGGCCGCTCTCCTCTTACACTGGTCACGTGGCCCATCCCGCCTATAGAAACATAGCGCGGGACCCGGGGCGTACTGCGCATGTGCGGAGTGTGTGTGAGGGAAATTCAAGCGACCTGAGAAGATGAGGAGGAGGAGCCCCGCCTTCCGCCCCTCCCCTCAGTGTGAGGTACAGCGCTCTGTGAGGGGGGTGGGGCAATATCTTGATGTGAGGGGTGAAAGGTCAGCCGATCAATCAATAAATCGCAGGAAGGATCAGTCGATTGATCGCAGGAAACATTGGTTGAACGAAAACCGGATCGATCGACCGATCCTTCTTTCAAACAACCGATCGATCCTTCTTTCAAACATTTGATAGATCCTGCGATCGATTGATCCTTCCATCCATCAACGAATCCGTCCTGTGATCGATCGTCGCTTCTTTCGAATAAACGATCCTTTTGTGCAATCGATCCTTCCTTCCATTGGCCGATACTTTGATCTTAGGAAGTATTAGATGATCGAAAAAAGGATTAGCGTGTCCATCGAAGGAAGGATCGATTGATTGCAGAAAGGATCGTTTATTGGAAAGAAGGATTGATTAATTGTAGGAAGGATTGGTCGAAGGAAGGATCAATCGATCGCAGGATCAATCGGTTGTTTGAAAGAAGGATCGGTCGATCGCAGGAAGGATCAGTCAATTGATACTTTTTTCAGATCAGCCAATTCTTCCCGTGACCAATCGACTGATCCTTCCATCGATCAACCAATCCTTCCTTCAAACATTTGATAGATTCTGCGATCGATTGATCCTTCCGTTCGACCAATCCTTCCATCGATCAACCAATACTTCCTGCGATCGATCAATCCTTCCATCGATCAACCAGTCCTTCCTGCGATCGACCAATCCTTCCATCGATCAACCAATACTTCCTGCGATCGATCAATCCTTCCATCGATCAACCAATACTTCCTGTGGTCGATCAATCCTTCCATTGATCAACCAATACTTTCTGCGATCGATCAATCCTTCCATCGATCAACCAATACTTCCTGCGATCGATCAATCCTTCCATCGATCAACCAATACTTCCTGCGATCGATCAATCCTTCCATTGATCAACCAATACTTCCTGCGATCGATCAATCCTTCCATCGATCAACCAATACTTCCTGCGATCGATCAATCCTTTTATTGAACAATCAATACTTCCTGCGATCGATCAATCCTTCCATTGATCAACCAATACTTCCTGCGATCGATCAATCCTTCCATTGATCAACCAATACTTCCTGCGATCGATCAATCCTTCCATCGATCAACCAATACTTCCTGCGATCGACCAATCCTTCCATCGATCAACCAATACTTCCTGCGATCGATCAATCCTTTTATTGAACAACCAATACTTCCTGCGATCGACCAATCCTTCCATCGATCAACCAATACTTCCTGCGATCGATCAATCCTTCCATCGATCAACCAATACTTCCTGCGATCGACCAATCCTTCCATCGATCAACCAATACTTCCTGCGATCGACCAATCCTTCCATCGATCAACCAATACTTCCTGCGATCGATCAATCCTTCCATCGATCAACCAATACTTCCTGCGATCGATCAATCCTTCCATCGATCAACCAATCCTTCCTGCGATCGATCAATCCTTTTTTCGAATAAACGATCCTTTCTGCGATCGATCAATCCTTTTATTGAACAACCAATACTTCCTGCGATCGTTCAATCCTTCCATCGATCAACCAATACTTCCTGCGATCGATCAATCCTTTTATTGAACAACCAATACTTCCTGCGATCGACCAATCCTTCCATCGATCAACCAATACTTCCTGCGATCGATCAATCCTTCCATCGATCAACCAATACTTCCTGCGATCGACCAATCCTTCCATCGATCAACCAATACTTCCTGCGATCGACCAATCCTTCCATCGATCAACCAATACTTCCTGCGATCGATCAATCCTTCCATCGATCAACCAATACTTCCTGCGATCGATCAATCCTTCCATCGATCAACCAATCCTTCCTGCGATCGATCAATCCTTTTTTCGAATAAACGATCCTTTCTGAGATCGATCGATCTTTCCTTCACTTGACCGATACTCTGACCCTTTTTTCGATCGACTAATAATTCCTGTGATCAATCGGCAGATTCTTCCTGCGATCGATCAATCCTTCTATGGAACTACCGATCCTTCCTTCAATAGGCTGATGCTTCGATCGTTGGGAGCGTTGGATGATCGAATAAAGGACCAAAGTATCGGTCGATCGAAGGAAGGATCGATTGACTGCAAAAAAGAACCGGTTGTTCAAATGAAGGATTGATCGATCGCAGGAAGGATCGGTCGATTGATCATCCAATGTTTCCTATTGATCCTTCCTTCGATCAGTCCTTTCGAATAACCAATTCTTTCTGCAATCAATCGATCCTTCCTTCGATTAATCGATACTTTGATCCTTTTTTGCAATCATCCAACGCTTCCTGCGATCAACGTATCAGCCAATCATAGGAAGGATCAGTCGATTGATACTTTTTTCTGATCAGCCAATTCTTCCTGTGACCAATCGACTGATCCTTCCATCGATCAACCAATCCTTCCTTCAAACATTTGATAGATTCTCGATCGATTGATCCTTCCTTCGACCAATCCTTCCATCGATCAACCAATACTTCCTGCGATCGATCAATCCTTCCATTGATCAACCAATCCTTCCTGCGATCGATCAATCCTTTTATTGAACAACCAATACTTCCATCGATCAACCAATACTTCCTGCGATCGATCAATCCTTCCATTGATCAACCAATCCTTCCTGCGATCGATCAATCCTTTTTTTCGAATAAACGATCCTTTCTGCGATCGATCGATCTTTCCTTCACTTGACCAATACTCTGACCCTTTTTTCAATCGACTAATTCTTCCTGTGATCGATCAATCCTTCTATCAAACAGCCGATCCTTTATGCAAACAATTGACCCTTCCTTCAATAGGCTGATGCTTCGATCGTTGGGAGCGTTGGATGATCGAATAAAGGATCAAAGTATCGGTCAATCGAAGGAAGGATCGATTGACTGCAAAAAAGAACCGGTTGTTCAAATGAAGGATTGATCGATCGCAGGAAGGATCGGTCGATTGATCATCCAATGTTTCCTATTGATCCTTCCTGCGATCGATCCTTTTGAATAACCAATTCTTTCTGCAATCAATCGATCCTTCAATTGATCGATACTTTGATCCCAGGAAGTATTAGATGATCGATAAAAGGATTAGCGTGTCCATCGAAGGAAGAATCAATTGTTTGCAGAAAGGATAGTTTATTGGAAAGAAGGATCGATCAATCGATCGCAGGAAGGATCAGTCGATTGATACTTTTTTCAGATCAGCCAATTCTTCCCGTGATCAATCGACTGATCCTTTCATCGATCAACCAATCCTTCCTTCAAACATTTGATAGATTCTGCGATCGATTGATCCTTCCGTTCGACCAATCCTTCCTGCGATCAACCAGTCCTTCCTGCGATCGATCAATCCTTCCATCGATCAACCAATCCTTCCTGCGATCGACCAATCCTTCCATCGATCAACCAATCCTTCCTGCGATCGATCAATCCTTCCATCGATCAACCAATCCTTCCTGCGATCGATCAATCCTTTTTTTCGAATAAACGATCCTTTCTGCGATCGATTGATCTTTCCTTCACTTGACCGATACTCTGACCCTTTTTTCGATCGACTAATTCTTCCTGCGATCGATCAATCCTTCTATGAAACTACGATCCTTCCTTCAATAGACTGATGCTTCGATCGCTGGGAGCGTTGGATGATCAAATAAAGGATCAATGTATCGGTCAATCGAAGGAAGGATCGATTGACTGCAGGTAGGATGGGTCGATTGATCCTTATTTTGATCATCCAATGTTTCCTATTGATCCTTCCTTCGATCAGTCCTTTCGAATAACTAATTCTTCCTGTGATCAATCCACCGATCCTTCCTTCGATCCTTTTTTCAATCAACCAACGCTTCCTGCGATCAACGTATCGGCCAATCGAAGGAAGAATCAATTGACTGCGGAAAGTATCGGCTATTCGAAAGACGGAATGATCGATTGCAGGAAGAATCGATCGATTGGATCGATCCTATGCTTCCTGTGATCAATGGGCCGATCTTTTCTGCAATCGATCCTTTCTTCGATTTGACCAAAACTTTAATCCTTTTTTTCTATCAACCAACGCTTCCTTTGATGAAAGTATCGGTCGATCGAAGGAAGGATCGTTTGATCGCTGACATGATCGGTTGAACGAAAGAAGGATTGATCGATCAAAGGAAGAAATTGGCCGATTGATCACAGGAAGCATTGGTTGATCGAAAAAAAAAGCATAAACAGGAACAATTATTGGACAGGAAGGATCAAGTGATTACAGAAAGCATCGGTCAATCGAAGGAAGGATCGACAAATCGATCGTAGATAGCATCGCTCGATCGCAAGATGGAAAGATCGGCCAATGGATTGCAGGAAGGATCGAAGGATCGGTTGATCGAAGGAAGGATCGATCGCACTAAGCATGGGTCAACTGAAAGAAGGATCGGCTGACCAATTACAGGGAGGAAAGAAGTACGGAAGGATTGGTCGAACGATCGATGAAAAGATTGGTTGAAGGAAGGATCGGAAGACAGAACAGGCAGGATCAACCAGGTGTTGTAGACGATAGAAAGGAAATAATCACATGTACATGGGAGGAGCCTGTGATACTTCTGTACATGGGAGGAGCCTGTGATATTTATGTACATGGGAGGAGCCTGTGATAATTATGTACGTGGGAGGAGCCTGTGATACTTCTGTACATGGGAGGAGCCTGTGATACTTCTGTACATGGGAGGAGCCTGTGATATTTATGTACATGGGAGGAGCCTGTGATAATTATGTACGTGGGAGGAGCCTGTGATACTTATGTACATGGGAGGAGCCTGTGATACTTATGTACATGGGAGGAGCCTGTGATAATTATGTACGTGGGAGGAGCCTGTGATACTTATGTACATGGGAGGAGCCTGTGATACTTATGTACATGGGAGGAGCCTGTGATAATTATGTACATGGGAGGAGTCTGTGATACTTATGTACATGGGAGGAGCCTGTGATATTTATGTACATGGGAGGAGCCTGTGATACTTATGTACATGGGAGGAGCCTGTGATGCTTATGTACATGGGAGGAGCCTGTGATATTTATATACATGGGAGGAGTCTGTGATATTTATATACATGGGAGGAGCCTGTGATACTTATGTACATGGGAGGAGCCTGTGATGCTTATGTACATGGGAGGAGCCTGTGATGCTTATGTACATGGGAGGAGCCTGTGATACTTATGTACATGGGAGGAGCCTGTGATATTTATGTACATGGGAGGAGCCTGTGATATTTATATACATGGGAGGAGCCTGTGATGCTTATGTACATGGGAGGAGCCTGTGATATTTATATACATGGGAGGAGCCTGTGATACTTATGTACATGGGAGGAGCCTGTGATGCTTATGTACATGGGAGGAGCCTGTGATGCTTATGTACATGGGAGGAGCCTGTGATACTTATGTACATGGGAGGAGCCTGTGATATTTATGTACATGGGAGGAGCCTGTGATATTTATATACATGGGAGGAGTCTGTGATATTTATGTACATGGGAGGAGCCTGTGATACTTATGTACATGGGAGGAGCCTGTGATATTTATATACATGGGAGGAGCCTGTGATACTTATGTACATGGGAGGAGCCTGTGATGCTTATGTACATGGGAGGAGCCTGTGATATTTATGTACATGGGAGGAGCCTGTGATACTTATGTACATGGGAGGAGTCTGTGATATTTATATACATGGGAGGAGCCTGTGATAATTATGTACATGGGAGGAGCCTGTGATACTTATGTACATGGGAGGAGTCTGTGATACTTATGTACATGGGAGGAGCCTGTGATGCTTATGTACATGGGAGGAGCCTGTGATAATTATGTACATGGGAGGAGCCTGTGATACTTATGTACATGGGAGGAGCCTGTGATACTTATGTACATGGGAGGAGCCTGTGATGCTTATGTACATGGGAGGAGCCTGTGATGCTTATGTACATGGGAGGAGCCTGTGATATTTATGTACATGGGAGGAGCCTGTGATATTTATATACATGGGAGGAGTCTGTGATATTTATATACATGGGAGGAGTCTGTGATATTTATATACATGGGAGGAGCCTGTGATACTTATGTAAATGGGAGGAGCCTGTGATGCTTATGTACATGGGAGGAGCCTGTCATATTTATGTACATGGGAGGAGTCTGTGATATTTATGTACATGGGAGGAGCCTGTGATATTTATGTACATGGGAGGAGCCTGTGATATTTATATACATGGGAGGAGCCTGTGATATTTATATACATGGGAGGAGCCTGTGATATTTATATACATGGGAGGAGCCTGTGATATTTATATACATGGGAGGAGCCTGTGATATTTATATACATGGGAGGAGCCTGTGATACTTATGTACATGGGAGGAGCCTGTGATATTTATATACATGGGAGGAGCCTGTGATACTTATGTACATGGGAGGAGCCTGTGATGCTTATGTACATGGGAGGAGCCTGTGATATTTATGTACATGGGAGGAGCCTGTGATATTTATATACATGGGAGGAGTCTGTGATATTTATATACATGGGAGGAGCCTGTGATATTTATGTACATGGGAGGAGCCTGTGATAATTATGTACATGGGAGGAGCCTGTGATGCTTATGTACATGGGAGGAGCCTGTGATATTTATGTACATGGGAGGAGCCTGTGATATTTATGTACATGGGAGGAGCCTGTGATATTTATGTACGTGGGAGGAGCCTGTGATATTTATGTACATGGGAGGAGCCTGTGATATTTATGTACATGGGAGGAGCCTGTGATATTTATGTACATGGGAGGAGCCTGTGATACTTATGTACATGGGAGGAGCCTGTGATATTTATGTACATGGGAGGAGTCTGTGATACTTATGTACATGGGAGGAGCCTGTGATATTTATGTACATGGGAGGAGCCTGTGATACTTATGTACATGGGAGGAGCCTGTGATACTCATGTACATGGGAGGAGCCTGTGATATTTTTATACATGGGAGGAGTCTGTGATATTTATATACATGGGAGGAGCCTGTGATATTTATTATACATGGGAGGAGCCTGTGATACTTATGGGAGGAGCCTGTGATACGTATGTACATGGGAGGAGCCTGTGAATGGGAGGAGCCTGTGATACTTATGTACATGGGAGGAGCCTGTGATATTTATGTACATGGGAGGAGCCTGTGATATTTATGTACATGGGAGGGGCCTGTGATACATATGTACATGGGAGGAGCCTGTGATACTTATGTACATGGGAGGAGCCTGTGATACTTATGTACATGGGAGGAGCCTGTTAATGGGAGGAGCCTGTGATACTTATGTACATGGGAGGAGCCTGTGATACTTATGTACATGGGAGGAGCCTGTGATACGTATGTACATGGGAGGAGCCTGTGAATGGGAGGAGCCTGTGATACTTATGTACATGGGAGGAGTCTGTGATACTTGTGTACATGGGAGGAGCCTGTGATACTTATGTACATGGGAGGAGTCTGTGATACTTGTGTACATGGGAGGGGCCTGTGATATTTATGTACATGGGAGGAGCCTGTGATACTTATGTACATGGGAGGAGCCTGTGATATTTATGTACATGGGAGGAGTCTGTGATACTTATGTACATGGGAGGAGCCTGTGATATTTATGTACATGGGAGGAGCCTGTGAATGGGAGGAGCCTGTGATATTTATGTACATGGGAGGAGCCTGTGAATGGGAGGAGCGTGTGATACTTATGTACATGGGAGGAGCCTGTGATAATTATGTACATGGGAGGTGCCTGTGATACTTGTGTACATGGGAGGAGCCTGTGATACTTATGTACATGGGAGGAGCCTGTGAATGGGAGGAGCCTGTGATACTTATGTACATGGGAGGAGCCTGTGAATGGGAGGAGCCTGTGATATTTATGTACATGGGAGGAGCCTGTGAATGGGAGGAGCCTGTGATATTTATGTACATGGGAGGAGCCTGTGATACTTGTGTACATGGGAGGAGCCTGTGATACTTATGTACATGGGAGGAGCCTGTGATATTTATGTACATGGGAGGAGCCTGTGATACGTATGTACATGGGAGGAGCCTGTGAATGGGAGGAGCCTGTGATACTTATGTACATGGGAGGAGCCTGTGAATGGGAGGAGCCTGTGATATTTATGTACATGGGAGGAGCCTGTGATATTTATGTACATGGGAGGAGCCTGTGAATGGGAGGAGCCTGTGATATTTATGTACATGGGAGGAGCCTGTGAATGGGAGGAGCCTGTGATACTTATGTACATGGGAGGAGTCTGTGATACTTATGTACATGGGAGGAGCCTGTGATAATTATGTACATGGGAGGAGCCTGTGATACTTGTGTACATGGGAGGAGCCTGTGATACTTGTGTACATGGGAGGAGCCTGTGAATGGGAGGAGCCTGTGATACTTATGTACATGGGAGGAGCCTGTGATACTTATGTACATGGGAGGAGCCTGTGAATGGGAGGAGCCTGTGATATTTATGTACATGGGAGGAGCCTGTGATACTTATGTACATGGGAGGAGCCTGTGAATGGGAGGAGCCTGTGATACTTATGTACATGGGATTTTTATGGGGAATTGTTTGTACAGAATGTGGATAAAGTGAAGCGCTGTGAGTACTTCCCGGATCCTCTGTATAATAAAACTTGATGGTATTTTATTTCTTATTCTCTTCCCGGTTCCATGACGTCCACTCTCCTCCGTTCTGTGATTGGTGTATCCCGCCCCCGCCCCGCCCCCAGCGTGTCAATACAAAATATTAGAACAGAAAACTCAGCTTTCTTATTGGATGGAATCGATCAGCATTCTAGATCCCGCCCACGTAGTGCTTGGCAATCGGAGAACAAGGAGGGGCGTGTCACTTACTGATATGTATACGCCCACACGTGGGATGCTATAGTCACATGGGGCATCTTTCAGAGGAAAGCACAGAATGAACGGGGAGCTGCTGAGCATGCGCAGTCAGACGGACGCCCCCACCTGGAGGATCAGAGGATTTCTGGTTGTCACAGACAATGGGGGAAGTCCCTGGGTGAGATGACTGCTGGTCAATATCTGGGAGTTCTGGCAGTGAAGGGGTTATGTGGGGGGGGTCTGGCAGTGAAGGGGTTATGTGGGAGGGGTCTGGCAGTGAAGGGGTTATGTGGGCGGGGTCTGTCAGTGAAGGGGTTATGTGGGAGGGGTCTGGCAGTGAAGGGGTTATGTGGGGGGGGGGTCTGGCAGTGAAGGGGTTATGTGGGAGGGGTCTGGCAGTGAAGGGGTTATGTGGGGGGGGGTCTGGCAGTGAAGGGGTTATGTGGGGGAGGGGTCTGGCAGTAAAGGGGTTATGTGGGGGGGTCTGGCAGTGAAGGGGTTATGTGTGGGGGGGTCTGGCAGTGAAGGGGTTATGTGGGGGGAGGGGTCTGGCAGTGAAGGGGTTATGTGGGGGGAGGGGTCTGGCAGTGAAGGGGTTATGTGGGAGGGGTCTGGCAGTGAAGGGGTTATGTGGGGGGGGGGGTCTGGCAGTGAAGGGGTTATGTGGGAGGGGTCTGGCAGTGAAGGGGTTATGTGGGCGGGGTCTGGCAGTGAAGGGGTTATGTGGGAGGGGTCTGGCAGTGAAGGGGTTATGTGGGAGGGGTCTGGCAGTGAAGGGGTTATGTGGGAAGGGTCTGGCAGTGAAGGGGTTATGTGGGGGGGAGGGGTCTGGCAATGAAGGGGTTATGTGGGGGGGAGGGGTCTGGCAGTGAAGGGGTTATGTGGGGGAGGGGTCTGGCAGTGAAGGGGTTATGTGGGGGGGTCTGGCAGTGAAGGGGTTATGTGGGGGAGGGGTCTGGCAGTGAAGGGGTTATGTGGGAGGGGTCTGGCAGTGAAGGGGTTATGTGGGGGGAGGGGTCTGGCAGTGAAGGGGTTATGTGGGGGAGGGGTCTGGCAGTGAAGGGGTTACGTGGGAGGGGTCTGGCAGTGAAGGGGTTATGTGGGGGGAGGGGTCTGGCAGTGAAGGGGTTATGTGGGGGGGGTCTGGCAGTGAAGGGGTTATGTGGGGGGGAGGGGTCTGGCAGTGAAGGGGTTATGTGGGGGGGGTCTGGCAGTGAAGGGGTTATGTGGGGGGGGTCTGGCAGTGAAGGGGTTATGTGGGGGGAGGGGTCTGGCAGTGAAGGGGTTATGTGGGGGGGGGTCTGGCAGTGAAGGGGTTATGTGGGGGGAGGGGTCTGGCAGTGAAGGGGTTATGTGGGGGGGGGTCTGGCAGTGAAGGGGTTATGTGGGGGGAGGGGTCTGGCAGTGAAGGGGTTATGTGGGGGGGTCTGGCAGTGAAGGGGTTATGTGGGGGGAGGGGGGTCTGGCAGTGAAGGGGTTATGTGGGGGAGGGGTCTGGCAGTAAAGGGGTTATGTGGGGAGGGGTCTGGCAGTGAAGGGGTTATGTTGGGGGGGAGGGGTTTGGCAGTGAAGGGGTTATGTGGGGGAGGGGTCTGGCAGTGAAGGGGTTATGTGGGGGGGGGGTCTGGCAGTGAAGGGGTTATGTGGGGGGGGGGTCTGGCAATGAAGGGGTTATGTGGGGGGGAGGGGTCTGGCAGTGAAGGGGTTATGTGGGGGGGGGGGGTCTGGCAGTGAAGGGGTTATGTGGGGGAGGGGTCTGGCAGTGAAGGGGTTATGTGGGGGGGGGGTCTGGCAGTGAAGGGGTTATGTGGGAGGGGTCTGGCAGTGAAGGGGTTATGTGGGGGGAGGGGTCTAGCAGTGAAGGGGTTATGTGGGGGGGTCTGGCAGTGAAGGGGTTATGTGGGGGGAGGGGTCTGGCAGTGAAGGGGTTATGTGGGGGGGGGTCTGGCAGTGAAGGGGTTATGTGGGAGGGGTCTGGCAGTGAAGGGGTTATGTGTGTGGGGGGTCTGGCAGTGAAGGGGTTATGTGGGGGGGGGTCTGGCAGTGAAGGGGTTATGTGGGGGGAGGGGTCTGGCAGTGAAGGGGTTATGTGGGGGGGAGGGGTCTGGCAGTGAAGGGGTTATGTGGGGGGAGGGGTCTGGCAGTGAAGGGGTTATGTGGGAGGGGTCTGGCAGTGAAGGGGTTATGTGGGGGGGGTCTGGCAGTGAAGGGGTTATGTAGGGGGGGTCTGGCAGTGAAGGGGTTATGTGGGGGGAGGGGTCTGTCAGTGAAGGGGTTATGTGGGAGGGGTCTGGCAGTGAAGGGGTTATGTGGGGGGAGGGGTCTGGCAGTGAAGGGGTTATGTGGGGGGGGGGTCTGGCAGTGAAGGGGTTATGTGGGGGAGGGGTCTGGCAGTGAAGGGGTTATGTGGGGGGGGGGGTCTGGCAGTGAAGGGGTTATGTGGGGGGGGGTCTGGCAGTGAAGGGGTTATGTGGGGGGGGGTCTGGCAGTGAAGGGGTTATGTGGGGGGGGGGGGTCTGGCAGTGAAGGGGTTATGTGGGGGGGGGTCTGGCAGTGAAGGGGTTATGTGGGGGGGGGGGTCTGGCAGTGAAGGGGTTATGTGGGGGGAGGGGTCTGGCAGTGAAGGGGTTATGTGGGGGGGGGGTCTGGCAGTGAAGGGGTTATGTGGGGGGAGGGGTCTGGCAGTGAAGGGGTTATGTGGGAGGGGTCTGGCAGTGAAGGGGTTATGTGGGGAGGGGTCTGGCAGTGAAGGGGTTATGTGGGGGAGGGGTCTGGCAGTGAAGGGGTTATGTGGGAGGGGTCTGGCAGTGAAGGGGTTATGTGGGGGGAGGGGTCTGGCAGTGAAGGGGTTATGTGGGGGAGGGGTCTGGCAGTGAAGGGGTTATGTGGTGGGAGGGGTCTGGCAGTGAAGGGGTTATGTGGGGGGAGGGGTCTGGCAGTGAAGGGGTTATGTGGGGGAGGGGTCTGGCAGTGAAGGGGTTATGTGGGGGGGGTCTGGCAGTGAAGGGATTATGTGGGGGGAGGGGTCTGGCAGTGAAGGGGTTATGTGGGGGGAGGGGTCTGGCAGTGAAGGGGTTATGTGGGGGGGGGTCTGGCAGTGAAGGGGTTATGTGGGGGGAGGGGTCTGGCAGTGAAGGGGTTATGTGGGAGGGGTCTGGCAGTGAAGGGGTTATGTGGGGGAGGGGTCTGGCAGTGAAGGGGTTATGTGGGGGGAGGGTCTGGCAGTGAAGGGGTTATGTGGGAGGGGTCTGGCAGTGAAGGGGTTATGTGGGGGGGGTCTGGCAGTGAAGGGGTTATGTGGGGGGAGGGGTCTGGCAGTGAAGGGGTTATGTGGGGGGAGGGGTCTGGCAGTGAAGGGGTTATGTGGGGGGGAGGGGTCTGGCAGTGAAGGGGTTATGTGGGGGGGGTCTGGCAGTGAAGGGGTTATGTGGGGGGAGGGGTCTGGCAGTGAAGGGGTTATGT
The DNA here is from genome assembly GCF_905171775.1 of Rana temporaria. Classification (NCBI taxonomy): domain Eukaryota; kingdom Metazoa; phylum Chordata; class Amphibia; order Anura; family Ranidae; genus Rana; species Rana temporaria. Next base: position 427,276,206 of record NC_053493.1, on the reverse strand, counting down.
GGGGGGGTCTGGCAGTGAAGGGGTTATGTGGGGGAGGGGTCTGGCAGTGAAGGGGTTATGTGGGGGGAGGGGTCTGGCAGTGAAGGGGTTATGTGGGGGGGTCTGGCAGTGAAGGGGTTATGTGGGGGAGGGGTCTGGCAGTGAAGGGGTTATGTGGGAGGGGTCTGGCAGTAAAGGGGTTATGTGGGGGGGGTCTGGCAGTGAAGGGGTTATGTGGGGGGAGGGGTCTGGCAGTGAAGGGGTTATGTGGGGGGGTCTGGCAGTGAAGGGGTTATGTGGGGGGAGGGGTCTGGCAGTGAAGGGGTTATGTGGGGGGGGTCTGGCTGTGAAGGGGTTATGTGGGAGGGGTCTGGCAGTGAAGGGGTTATGTGGGGGAGGGGTCTGGCAGTGAAGGGGTTATGTGGGGGGGGGGGTCTGGCAGTGAAGGGGTTATGTGGGGGGAGGGGTCTGGCAGTGAAGGGGTTATGTGGGGGGGGGGGGTCTGGCAGTGAAGGGGTTATGTGGGAGGGGTCTGGCAGTGAAGGGGTTATGTGGGGGGGTCTGGCAGTGAAGGGGTTATGTAGGGGGGGGAGGGGTCTGGCAGTGAAGGGGTTATGTGGGGGGAGGGGTCTGGCAGTGAAGGGGTTATGTGGGAGGGGTCTGGCAGTGAAGGGGTTATGTGGGGGGAGGGGTCTGGCAGTGAAGGGGTTATGTGGGAGGGGTCTGGCAGTGAAGGGGTTATGTGGGGGGAGGGGTCTGGCAGTGAAGGGGTTATGTGGGGGGGGGGGTCTGGCAGTGAAGGGGTTATGTGGGAGGGGTCTGGCAGTGAAGGGGTTATGTGGGGGGAGGGGTCTGGCAGTGAAGGGGTTATGTGGGGGGAGGGGTCTGGCAGTGAAGGGGTTATGTGGGGGGGGGGTCTGGCAGTGAAGGGGTTATGTGGGGGGAGGGGTCTGGCAGTGAAGGGGTTATGTGGGGGGGGAGGGGTCTGGCAGTGAAGGGGTTATGTGGGGGGAGGGGTCTGGCAGTGAAGGGGTTATGTGGGGGGGGGTCTGGCAGTGAAGGGGTTATGTGGGCGGGGTCTGGCAGTGAAGGGGTTATGTGGGGGGAGGGGTCTGGCAGTGAAGGGGTTATGTGGGGGGGGGGTCTGGCAGTGAAGGGGTTATGTGGGAGGGGTCTGGCAGTGAAGGGGTTATGTGGGGGGGTCTGGCAGTGAAGGGGTTATGTGAGGGAGGGGTCTGGCAGTGAAGGGGTTATGTGGGGGGGGTCTGGCAGTGAAGGGGTTATGTGGGGGGAGGGGTCTGGCAGTGAAGGGGTTATGTGGGGGGAGGGGTCTGGCAGTGAAGGGGTTATGTGGGGGGTCTGGCAGTGAAGGGGTTATGTGGGGGGGGAGGGGTCTGGCAGTGAAGGGGTTATGTGGGGGGAGGGGTCTGGCAGTGAAGGGGTTATGTGGGGGAGGGGTCTGGCAGTGAAGGGGTTATGTGGGGGGGAGGGGTCTGGCAGTGAAGGGGTTATGTGGGGGAGGGGTCTGGCAGTGAAGGGGTTATGTGGGGGGGTCTGGCATTGAAGGGGTTATGTGGGGGGGGGTCTGGCAGTGAAGGGGTTATGTGGGGGGGGGTCTGGCAGTGAAGGGGTTATGTGGGGAGGGGTCTGGCAGTGAAGGGGTTATGTGGGGGGGGGGGTCTGGCAGTGAAGGGGTTATGTGGGGGGGAGGGGTCTGGCAGTGAAGGGGTTATGTGGGAGGGGTCTGGCAGTGAGGGGGTTATGTGGGAGGGGTCTGGCAGTGAAGGGGTTATGTGGGGGGAGGGGTCTGGCAGTGAAGGGGTTATGTGGGGGGAGGGGTCTGGCAGTGAAGGGGTTATGTGGGGGGAGGGGTCTGGCAGTGAAGGGGTTATGTGGGGGGTCTGGCAGTGAAGGGGTTATGTGGGGGGAGGGGTCTGGCAGTGAAGGGGTTATGTGGGGGGAGGGGTCTGGCAGTGAAGGGGTTATGTGGGGGGAGGGGTCTGGCAGTGAAGGGGTTATGTGGGAGGGGTCTGGCAGTGAAGGGGTTGTGTGGGGGGGGGGTCTGGCAGTGAAGGGGTTATGTGGGGAGGGGTCTGGCAGTGAAGGGGTTATGTGGGGGGAGGGTCTGGCAGTGAAGGGGTTATGTGGGGAGGGGTCTGGCAGTGAAGGGGTTATGTGGGGGGAGGGGTCTGGCAGTGAAGGGGTTATGTGGGGGAGGGGTCTGGCAGTGAAGGGGTTATGTGGGGGGGAGGGGTCTGGCAGTGAAGGGGTTATGTGGGGGGGAGGGGTCTGGCAGTGAAGGGGTTATGTGGGGGGGGTCTGGCAGTGAAGGGGTTATGTGGGGGGGGTCTGGCAGTGAAGGGGTTATGTGGGGGGAGGGGTCTGGCAGTGAAGGGGTTATGTGGGGGGAGGGGTCTGGCAGTGAAGGGGTTATGTGGGGGGAGGGGTCTGGCAGTGAAGGGGTTATGTGGGGGGGGTCTGGCAGTGAAGGGGTTATGTAGGGGGGGGAGGGGTCTGGCAGTGAAGGGGTTATGTGGGGGGAGGGGTCTGGCAGTGAAGGGGTTATGTGGGGGGAGGGGTCTGGCAGTGAAGGGGTTATGTGGGGGGAGGGGTCTGGCAGTGAAGGGGTTATGTGGGGGGGGGGGTCTGGCAGTGAAGGGGTTATGTGGGGGGAGGGGTCTGGCAGTGAAGGGGTTATGTGGGAGGGGTCTGGCAGTGAAGGGGTTATGTGGGGGGGGTCTGGCAGTGAAGGGGTTATGTGGGGGGAGGGGTCTGGCAGTGAAGGGGTTATGTGGGGGAGGGGTCTGGCAGTGAAGGGGTTATGTGGGGGGAGGGGTCTGGCAGTGAAGGGGTTATGTGGGGGGGGTCTGGCAGTGAAGGGGTTATGTGGGGGGGTCTGGCAGTGAAGGGGTTATGTGGGGGGGTCTGGCAGTGAAAGGGTTATGTGGGGGGGAGGGGTCTGGCAGTGAAGGGGTTATGTGGGGGGAGGGGTCTGGCAGTGAAGGGGTTATGTGGGAGGGGTCTGGCAGTGAAGGGGTTATGTGGGGGGGGGGGGTCTGGCAGTGAAGGGGTTATGTGGGAGGGGTCTGGCAGTGAAGTGGTTATGTGGGGGGAGGGGTCTGGCAGTGAAGGGGTTATGTGGGGGGGGGGGTCTGGCAGTGAAGGGGTTATGTGGGGGGAGGGGTCTTGGCAGTGAAGGGGTTATGTGGGAGGGGTCTGGCAGTGAAGGGGTTATGTGGGGGAGGGGTCTGGCAGTGAAGGGGTTATGTGGGGGGAGGGTCTGGCAGTGAAGGGGTTATGTGGGGGGAGGGGTCTGGCAGTGAAGGGGTTATGTGGGGGAGGGGTCTGGCAGTGAAGGGGTTATGTGGGGGGGGGGGTCTGGCAGTGAAGGGGTTATGTGGGGGGGGGGTCTGGCAGTGAAGGGGTTATGTGGGGGGGGGTCTGGCAGTGAAGGGGTTATGTGGGGGGAGGGGTCTGGCAGTGAAGGGGTTATGTGGGGGGAGGGGTCTGGCAGTGAAGGGGTTATGTGGGGGGAGGGGTCTGGCAGTGAAGGGGTTATGTGGGGGGAGGGGTCTGGCAGTGAAGGGGTTATGTGGGGGGAGGGGTCTGGCAGTGAAGGGATTATGTGGGGGGGGTCTGGCAGTGAAGGGGTTATGTGGGAGGGGTCTGGCAGTGAAGGGATTATGTGGAGGGGTCTGGCAGTGAAGGGGTTATGTGGGAGGGGTCTGGCAGTGAAGGGGTTATGTGGGGGGGGTCTGGCAGTGAAGGGGTTATGTGGGGGGGGTCTGGCAGTGAAGGGGTTATGTGGGGGGAGGGTCTGGCAGTGAAGGGGTTATGTGGGAGGGGTCTGGCAGTGAAGGGGTTATGTGGGGGGAGGGGTCTGGCAGTGAAGGGGTTATGTGGGGGGGAGGGGTCTGGCAGTGAAGGGGTTATGTGGGGGGGAGGGGTCTGGCAGTGAAGGGGTTATGTGGGGGGAGGGGTCTGGCAGTGAAGGGGTTATGTGGGGAGAGGGGTCTGGCAGTGAAGGGGTTATGTGGGGGGGGGGGGGTCTGGCAGTGAAGGGGTTATGTGGGAGGGGTCTGGCAGTGAAGGGGTTATGTGGGGGGGAGGGGTCTGGCAGTGAAGGGGTTATGTGGGGGGGGTCTGGCAGTGAAGGGGTTATGTGGGGGGGGGTCTGGCAGTGAAGGGGTTATGTGGGGGGGGTCTGGCAGTGAAGGGGTTATGTGGGGGGAGGGGTCTGGCAGTGAAGGGGTTATGTGGGGGGGGGTCTGGCAGTGAAGGGGTTATGTGGGGGGGGGGTCTGGCAGTGAAAGGGTTATGTGGGGGGGAGGGGTCTGGCAGTGAAGGGGTTATGTGGGGGGAGGGGTCTGGCAGTGAAGGGGTTATGTGTGGGGAGGGTCTGGCAGTGAAGGGGTTATGTGGGGGGAGGGGTCTGGCAGTGAAGGGGTTATGTGGGAGGGATCTGGCAGTGAAAGGGTTATGTGGGGGGAGGGGTCTGGCAGTGAAGGGGTTATGGGGGGGGGGTCTGGCAGTGAAGGGGTTATGTGGGGAGGGGTCTGGCAGTGAAGGGGTTATGTGGGGGGAGGGGTCTGGCAGTGAAGGGGTTATGTGGGGGGAGGGTCTGGCAGTGAAGGGGTTATGTGGGGAGGGGTCTGGCAGTGAAGAGGTTATGGGGGAGGGGTCTGGCAGTGAAGGGGTTATGTGGGGAGGGGTCTGGCAGTGAAGGGGTTATGTGGGGAGGGGTCTGGCAGTGAAGGGGTTATGTGGGGGGGGGGTCTGGCAGTGAAGGGGTTATGTGGGGGGGAGGGGTCTGGCAGTGAAGGGGTTATGTGGGAGGGGTCTGGCAGTGAAGTGGTTATGTGGGGGGAGGGGTCTGGCAGTGAAGGGGTTATGTGGGGGGGGGGGTCTGGCAGTGAAGGGGTTATGTGGGGGGAGGGGTCTGGCAGTGAAGGGGTTATGTGGGGGGGAGGGGTCTGGCAGTGAAGGGGTTATGTGGGAGGGGTCTGGCAGTGAAGGGGTTATGTGGGGGGGGGGGGTCTGGCAGTGAAGGGGTTATGTGGGGGGAGGGGTCTGGCAGTGAAGGGGTTATGTGGGGGGAGGGGTCTGGCAGTGAAGGGGTTATGTGGGGGGAGGGGTCTGGCAGTGAAGGGGTTATGTGGGGGGAGGGGTCTGGCAGTGAAGGGGTTATGTGGGAGGGGTCTGGCAGTGAAGGGGTTATGTGGGGGGAGGGGTCTGGCAGTGAAGGGGTTATGTGGGGGGAGGGGTCTGGCAATGAAGGGGTTATGTGGGGGAGGGGTCTGGCAGTGAAGGGGTTATGTGGGGGGGGTCTGGCAGTGAAGGGGTTATGTGGGGGGGGTCTGGCAGTGAAGGGGTTATGTGGGAGGGGTCTGGCAGTGAAGGGATTATGTGGAGGGGTCTGGCAGTGAAGGGGTTATGTGGGAGGGGTCTGGCAGTGAAGGGGTTATGTGGGAGGGGTCTGGCAGTGAAGGGGTTATGTGGGGGGGGGTCTGGCAGTGAAGGGGTTATGTGGGAGGGGTCTGGCAGTGAAGGGGTTATGTGGGAGGGGTCTGGCAGTGAAGGGGTTATGTGGGGGGGGTCTGGCAGTGAAGGGGTTATGTGGGGGGGGTCTGGCAGTGAAGGGGTTATGTGGGGGGGGTCTGGCAGTGAAGGGGTTATGTGGGGGAGGGGTCTGGCAGTGAAGGGGTTATGTGGGAGGGGTCTGGCAGTGAAGGGGTTATGTGGGGGGAGGGTCTGGCAGTGAAGGGGTTATGTGGGGGAGGGGTCTGGCAGTGAAGGGGTTATGTGGGGGGAGGGTCTGGCAGTGAAGGGGTTATGTGGGGGAGGGGTCTGGCAGTGAAGGGGTTATGTGGGGGGAGGGGTCTGGCAGTGAAGGGGTTATGTGGGGGGGAGGGGTCTGGCAGTGAAGGGGTTATGTGGGAGGGGTCTGGCAGTGAAGTGGTTATGTGGGGGGAGGGGTCTGGCAGTGAAGGGGTTATGTGGGGGGAGGGGTCTGGCAGTGAAGGGGTTATGTGGGGGGAGGGGTCTGGCAGTGAAGGGGTTATGTGGGGGGAGGGGTCTGGCAGTGAAGGGGTTATGTGGGGGGGGTCTGGCAGTGAAGGGGTTATGTGGGGGGGGGGGTCTGGCAGTGAAGGGGTTATGTGGGGGGAGGGGTCTGGCAGTGAAGGGGTTATGTGGAGGGGTCTGGCAGTAAGAGAAAAGATCCGAAATTACAGAGAGAAAAGATCCGACATTATAGAGAGAAAAGATTCCACATTATAGAGAGAAAAGATCCGACATTATAGAGAGAAAAGATCCGACATTATAGAGAGAAAAGATTCGACATTATAGAGAGAAAAGATCCGACTTTATAGAGAGAAAAGATCCGACATTATAGAGAGAAAAGATCCGACATTATAGAGAGAAAAGATCCGACATTATAGAGAGAAAAGATCCGACATTATAGAGAGAAAAGATTCCACATTATAGAGAGAAAAGATTCGACATTATAGAGAGAAAAGATCCGACATTATAGAGAGAAAAGATTCCACATTATAGAGAGAAAAGATCCGACATTATAGAGAGAAAAGATCCGACATTATAGAGAGAAAAGATCCGACATTATAGAGAGAAAAGATCCGACATTATAGAGAGAAAAGATCCGACATTATAGAGAGAAAAGATCCGACATTATAGAGAGAAAAGATCCGACATTATAGAGAGAAAAGATCCGACATTATAGAGAGAAAAGATCCGACATTATAGAGAGAAAAGATCCGACATTATAGAGAGAAAAGATCCGACATTATAGAGAGAAAAGATCCGACTTTATAGAGAGAAAAGATCCGACATTATAGAGAGAAAAGATCCGACATTATAGAGAGAAAAGATCCGACATTATAGAGAGAAAAGATCCGACATTATAGAGAGAAAAGATCCGACATTATAGAGAGAAAAGATCCGACATTATAGAGAGAAAAGATTCCACATTATAGAGAGAAAAGATCCGACATTATAGAGAGAAAAGATCCGACATTGTAGAGAGAAAAGATCCGACATTATAGAGAGAAAAGAGCCGACATTATAGAGAGAAAAGATCCGACATTATAGAGAGAAAAGATCCGACATTATAGAGAGAAAAGATCCGACATTATAGAGAAAAGATCCGACATTATAGAGAGAAAAGATTCGACATTATAGAGAGAAAAGATCCGACATTATAGAGAGAAAAGATTCCACATTATAGAGAGAAAAGATTCCACATTATAGAGAGAAAAGATCCGACATTATAGAGAAAAGATCCGACATTATAGAGAGAAAAGATTCGACATTATAGAGAGAAAAGATCCGACATTATAGAGAGAAAAGATCCGACATTATAGAGAAAAGATCCGACATTATAGAGAGAAAAGATTCGACATTATAGAGAGAAAAGATCCGACATTATAGAGAGAAAAGATCCGACATTATAGAGAAAAGATCCGACATTATAGAGAGAAAAGATCCGACATTCTAGAGAGAAAAGATCCGACATTATAGAGAGAAAAGATCCGACATTATAGAGAGAAAAGATCCGACATTATAGAGAGAAAAGATCCGACATTATAGAGAGAAAAGATCCGACATTATAGAGAGAAAAGATCCGACATTATAGAGAGAAAAGATTCAACATTATAGAGAGAAAAGATCCCACATTATAGAGAGAAAAGATCCAACATTATAGAGAGAAAAGATTCCACATTATAGAGAGAAAAGATCCGACATTATAGAGAGAAAAGATCCGACATTATAGAGAGAAAAGATTCCACATTATAGAGAGAAAAGATCCGACATTATAGAGAGAAAAGATCCGACATTGTAGAGAGAAAAGATCCGACATTGTAGAGAGAAAAGATTCCACATTATAGAGAGAAAAGATCCGACATTATAGAGAGAAAAGATCCGACATTATAGAGAGGAAAGATCCGACATTATAGAGAGAAAAGATCCGAAATTACAGAGAGAAAAGATCCGACATTATAGAGAGAAAAGATCCGACATTATAGAGAGAAAAGATCCGACATTATAGAGAGAAAAGATCCGACATTATAGAGAGAAAAGATTCCACATTATAGAGAGAAAAGATCCCACATTATAGAGAGAAAAGATCCAACATTATAGAGAGAAAAGATTCCACATTATAGAGAGAAAAGATCCGACATTATAGAGAGAAAAGATCCGACATTATAGAGAGAAAAGATCCGACATTATAGAGAGAAAAGAGCCGACATTATAGAGAGAAAAGATTCCACATTATAGAGAGAAAAGATTCCACATTATAGAGAGAAAAGATTCCACATTATAGAGAGAAAAGATCCGACATTATAGAGAGAAAAGATCCGACATTATAGAGAGAAAAGATCCGACATTATAGAGAGAAAAGATCCGACATTATAGCGTTTAGGGCGATACGTATTCTTCTACATATTTTTGGTAAAAAAAAAATCGCAATAAGCGTTTATTGATTGGTTTGCGCAAAAGTTATAGCATCTACAAAATTGGGGATAGTTTTATGGCATTTTTATTATTTTTTTTACTAGTAATGGCGGCGATCAGCGATTTTTGCGGCGGACACTTTTGACACCATTTTGGGACCATTGTCATTTTCACAGCGAGCAGTGCTATAAAAATGCGCTGATTACTGTATAAATGTGACTGGCAGGGAAGGGGTTAAGCACTCGGAGGCGACCAAGGGGTTAAATGTGTATCCTAGGGAACTGACTGGGCAATCGCGGCTGCCGGACACGCGCATCGGGTTTCCCAGCGATGCGGCGGGCACGTGCGCCCCCAAGTGGCTCGGGAAGGCACAACGTCATATGACGGTGGGCGGCAGCCTCTGTCTTATTGGATGAAGTGAAGATTACCCAGAAGGCACCACTATAAATATCACAAATATCCCCGATCTAGAACACGGAACATCGATGGAGGAAAAATAAGACGTGATGATTGGAAATAAATGATTTTTATAACTACGATGCAGAATATCAATTCCGATAAAATACAAAACAATCGAGAAATAAATATAAAGATCAGACAAGACATTATTATACAAAAGTTCCATAGAATAGTTACGTTGGGCTGCCATCTAGTGGTCATCAAAGGTATTATTTTTTTCATGAAACTGCAGACATAGTACAGGAGATGGTCAGAGACTGCAGACATAGTACAGGAGATGGTCAGAGACTGCAGACAGGATACAGGAGATGGTCAGAGACTGCAGACATAGTACAGGAGATGGTCAGAGACTGCAGACATAATACAGGAGATGATCAGAGACTGCAGACATAATACAGGAGATGGTCAGAGACTGCAGACATAGTACAGGAGATGATCAGAGACTGCAGACATAGTACAGGAGATGGTCAGAGACTGCAGACATAATACAGGAGATGATCAGAGACTGCAGACATAATACAGGAGATGATCAGAGACTGCAGACATAATACAGGAGATGATCAGAGACTGCAGACATAGTACAGGAGATGATCAGAGACTGCAGACATAGTACAGGAGATGATCAGAGACTGCAGACATAGTACAGGAGATGGTCAGAGACTGCAGACATAGTACAGGAGATGATCAGAGACTGCAGACATAGTACAGGAGATGATCAGAGACTGCAGACATAATACAGGAGATGATCAGAGACTGCAGACATAATACAGGAGATGATCAGAGACTGCAGACATAATACAGGAGATGGTCAGAGACTGCAGACATAATACAGGAGATGATCAGAGACTGCAGACATAATACAGGAGACTGCAGACATAATACAGGAGATGATCAGAGACTGCAGACATAATACAGGAGATGATCAGAGACTGCATACATAATACAGGAGATGATCAGAGACTGCAGACATAGTACAGGAGATGGTCAGAGACTGCAGACATAATACAGGAGATGATCAGAGACTGCAGACATAATACAGGAGATGATCAGAGACTGCAGACATAATACAGGAGATGATCAGAGACTGCAGACATAATACAGGAGATGGTCAGAGACTGCAGACATAATACAGGAGATGATCAGAGACTGCAGACATAATACAGGAGATGATCAGAGACTGCAGACATAATACAGGAGATGGTCAGAGACTGCAGACATAATACAGGAGATGATCAGAGACTGCAGACATAATACAGGAGATGATCAGAGACTGCAGACATAATACAGGAGATGATCAGAGACTGCATACATAATACAGGAGATGATCAGAGACTGCAGACATAGTACAGGAGATGATCAGAGACTGCAGACATAATACAGGAGATGATCAGAGACTGCAGACATAATACAGGAGATGATCAGAGACTGCATACATAATACAGGAGATGATCAGAGACTGCAGACATAATACAGGAGATGATCAGAGACTGCAGACATAGTACAGGAGATGATCAGAGACTGCAGACATAATACAGGAGATGGTCAGAGACTGCAGACATAGTACAGGAGATGGTCAGAGACTGCAGACATAATACAGGAGATGGTCAGAGACTGCAGACATAATACGGGAGATGGTCAGAGACTGCAGACATAGTACAGGAGATGGTCAGAGACTGCAGACATAATACAGGAGATGGTCAGAGACTGCAGACATAATACGGGAGATGGTCAGAGACTGCAGACATAGTACAGGAGATGGTCAGAGACTGCAGACATAATACAGGAGATGGTCAGAGACTGCAGACATAGTACAGGAGATGGTCAGAGACTGCAGACATAATACGGGAGATGGTCAGAGACTGCAGACATAGTACAGGAGATGGTCAGAGACTGCAGACATAATACAGGAGATGGTCAGAGACTGCAGACATAGTACAGGAGATGGTCAGAGACTGCAGACATAATACAGGAGATGGTCAGAGACTGCAGACATAATACAGGAGATGGTCAGAGACTGCAGACATAGTACAGGAGATGATCAGAGACTGCAGACATAATACAGGAGATGGTCAGAGACTGCAGACATAATACAGGAGATGGTCAGAGACTGCAGACATAGTGCAGGAGATGATCAGAGACTGCAGACATAATACAGGAGATGGTCAGAGACTGCAGACATAATACAGGAGATGGTCAGAGACTGCAGACATAGTGCAGGAGATGATCAGAGACTGCAGACATAATACAGGAGATGATCAGAGACTGCAGACATAATACAGGAGATGATCAGAGACTGCAGACATGATACAGGAGACGGTCAGAGACTGCAGACATAATACAGAGGATGATCAGAGACTGCAGACATAGTACAGGAGATGATCAGAGACTGCAGACATAGTACAGGAGATGATCAGAGACTGCAGACATAGTACAGGAGACGGTCAGAGACTGCAGACATAATACAGAGGATGATCAGAGACTGCAGACATAGTACAGGAGATGATCAGAGACTGCAGACATAATACAGGAGATGATCAGAGACTGCAGACATAATACAGGAGATGATCAGAGACTGCAGACATAATACAGGAGATGATCAGAGACTGCATACATAATACAGGAGATGATCAGAGACTGCAGACATAGTACAGGAGATGATCAGAGACTGCAGACATAATACAGGAGATGATCAGAGACTGCAGACATAATACAGGAGATGATCAGAGACTGCATACATAATACAGGAGATGATCAGAGACTGCAGACATAGTACAGGAGATGTTCAGAGACTGCAGACATAATACAGGAGATGATCAGAGACTGCAGACATGATACAGGAGATGATCAGAGACTGCAGACATAGTACAGGAGATGATCAGAGACTGCAGACATAATACAGGAGATGGTCAGAGACTGCAGACATAGTACAGGAGATGGTCAGAGACTGCAGACATAATACAGGAGATGGTCAGAGACTGCAGACATAATACGGGAGATGGTCAGAGACTGCAGACATAGTACAGGAGATGGTCAGAGACTGCAGACATAATACAGGAGATGGTCAGAGACTGCAGACATAATACGGGAGATGGTCAGAGACTGCAGACATAGTACAGGAGATGGTCAGAGACTGCAGACATAATACAGGAGATGGTCAGAGACTGCAGACATAGTACAGGAGATGGTCAGAGACTGCAGACATAATACGGGAGATGGTCAGAGACTGCAGACATAGTACAGGAGATGGTCAGAGACTGCAGACATAATACAGGAGATGGTCAGAGACTGCAGACATAGTACAGGAGATGGTCAGAGACTGCAGACATAATACAGGAGATGGTCAGAGACTGCAGACATAATACAGGAGATGGTCAGAGACTGCAGACATAGTACAGGAGATGATCAGAGACTGCAGACATAATACAGGAGATGGTCAGAGACTGCAGACATAATACAGGAGATGGTCAGAGACTGCAGACATAGTGCAGGAGATGATCAGAGACTGCAGACATAATACAGGAGATGGTCAGAGACTGCAGACATAATACAGGAGATGGTCAGAGACTGCAGACATAGTGCAGGAGATGATCAGAGACTGCAGACATAATACAGGAGATGATCAGAGACTGCAGACACAGTACAGGAGATGATCAGAGACTGCAGACATAGTACAGGAGATGATCAGAGACTGCAGACATAGTACAGGAGATGATCAGAGACTGCAGACATAATATAGGAGATGATCAGAGACTGCAGACATAATACAGGAGATGATCAGAGACTGCAGACATAGTACAGGAGATGATCAGAGACTGCAGACATGATACAGGAGATGATCAGAGACTGCAGACATAGTACAGGAGATGATCAGAGACTGCAGACATAATATAGGAGATGATCAGAGACTGCAGACATAGTACAGGAGATGATCAGAGACTGCAGACATAGTACAGGAGATGATCATAGACTGCAGACATGATACAGGAGATGGTCAGAGACTGCAGACATAATACAGGAGATGATCAGAGACTGCAGATATAGTACAGGAGATGATCAGAGACTGCAGACATAGTACAGGAGATGGTCAGAGACTGCAGACATAATACAGGAGATGATCAGAGACTGCAGACATAATACAGGAGATGATCAGAGACTGCAGACATAGTACAGGAGATGATCAGAGACTGCAGACATAGTACAGGAGATGATCAGAGACTGCAGACATGATACAGGAGATGATCAGAGACTGCAGACATAATACAGGAGATGGTCAGAGACTGCAGACATAATACAGGAGATGATCAGAGACTGCAGATATAGTACAGGAGATAATCAAAGACTACAGACATAATACAGGAGATGATCAGAGACTGCAGACATAGTACAGGAGATAATCAGAGACTACAGACATAATACAGGAGATGATCAGAGACTGCAGACATAGTACAGGAGATGGTCAGAGACTGCAGACATGATACAGGAGATGATCAGAGACTGCAGACATAGTACAGGAGATGATCAGAGACTGCAGACATAGTACAGGAGATGATCGGAGACTGCAGACATAGTACAGGAGATGATCAGAGACTGCAGACATAGTACAGGAGATGATCAGAGACTGCAGACATAGTACAGGAGATGGTCAGAGACTGCAGACATAGTACAGGAGATGATCAGAGACTGCAGACATAATACAGGAGATGATCAGAGACTGCAGACATAGTACAGGAGATGGTCAGAGACTGCAGACATAATACAGGAGATGGTCAGAGACTGCAGACATAATACGGGAGATGGTCAGAGACTGCAGACATAGTACAGGAGATGGTCAGAGACTGCAGACATAATACAGGAGATGGTCAGAGACTGCAGACATAGTACAGGAGATGGTCAGAGACTGCAGACATAATACGGGAGATGGTCAGAGACTGCAGACATAATACAGGAGATGGTCAGAGACTGCAGACATAGTACAGGAGATGGTCAGAGACTGCAGACATAATACGGGAGATGGTCAGAGACTGCAGACATAGTACAGGAGATGGTCAGAGACTGCAGACATAGTACAGGAGATGGTCAGAGACTGCAGACATAATACAGGAGATGGTCAGAGACTGCAGACATAGTGCAGGAGATGATCAGAGACTGCAGACATAATACAGGAGATGATCAGAGACTGCAGACATAATACAGGAGATGATCAGAGACTGCAGACATAATACAGGAGATGGTCAGAGACTGCAGACATAGTACAGGAGATGGTCAGAGACTGCAGACATAATACAGGAGATGGTCAGAGACTGCAGACATAATACAGGAGATGGTCAGAGACTGCAGACATAGTACAGGAGATGATCAGAGACTGCAGACATAATACAGGAGATGGTCAGAGACTGCAGACATAATACAGGAGATGGTCAGAGACTGCAGACATAGTGCAGGAGATGATCAGAGACTGCAGACATAATACAGGAGATGGTCAGAGACTGCAGACATAGTGCAGGAGATGATCAGAGACTGCAGACATAATACAGGAGATGGTCAGAGACTGCAGACATAATACAGGAGATGGTCAGAGACTGCAGACATAGTGCAGGAGATGATCAGAGACTGCAGACATAGTACAGGAGATGATCAGAGACTGCAGACATAGTACAGGAGATGATCAGAGACTGCAGACATAGTACAGGAGACGGTCAGAGACTGCAGACATAATACAGAGGATGATCAGAGACTGCAGACATGATACAGGAGATGATCAGAGACTGCAGACATAGTACAGGAGATGATCAGAGACTGCAGACATAGTACAGGAGATGGTCAGAGACTGCAGACATAGTACAGGAGATGATCAGAGACTGCAGACATAATACAGGAGATGATCAGAGACTGCAGACATAATACAGGAGATGATCAGAGACTGCAGACATAGTACAGGAGATGATCAGAGACTGCAGACATAGTACAGGAGATGATCAGAGACTGCAGACATAGTACAGGAGATGATCAGAGACTGCAGATATAATACAGGAGATGATCAGAGACTGCAGACATAGTACAGGAGATGATCAGAGACTGCAGACATAGTACAGGAGATGATCAGAGACTGCAGACATGATACAGGAGATGATCAGAGACTGCAGACATAGTACAGGAGATGATCAGAGACTGCAGACATAGTACAGGAGATGATCAGAGACTGCAGACATGATACAGGAGATGATCAGAAACTGCAGACATAGTACAGGAGATGATCAGAGACTGCAGACATAGTACAGGAGATGATCAGAGACTGCAGACATAATACAGGAGATGATCAGAGACTGCAGACATAATACAGGAGATGATCAGAGACTGCAGACATAGTACAGGAGATGATCAGAGACTGCAGACATAGTACAGGAGATGATCAGAGACTGCAGACATGATACAGGAGATGATCAGAGACTGCAGACATAATACAGGAGATGGTCAGAGACTGCAGACATAATACAGGAGATGATCAGAGACTGCAGATATAGTACAGGAGATAATCAAAGACTACAGACATAATACAGGAGATGATCAGAGACTGCAGACATAATACAGGAGATGATCAGAGACTGCAGACATAATACAGGAGATGATCAGAGACTGCAGACATGATACAGGAGATGATCAGAGACTGCAGACATAGTACAGGAGATAATCAGAGACTACAGACATAATACAGGAGATGATCAGAGACTGCAGACATAGTACAGGAGATGGTCAGAGACTGCAGACATGATACAGGAGATGATCAGAGACTGCAGACATAGTACAGGAGATGATCAGAGACTGCAGACATAGTACAGGAGATGGTCAGAGACTGCAGACATAGTACAGGAGATGATCAGAGACTGCAGACATAATACAGGAGATGATCAGAGACTGCAGACATAGTACAGGAGATGATCAGAGACTGCAGACATAATGCAGGAGATGATCAGAGACTGCAGACATAGTATAGGAGATGATCAGAGACTGCAGACATAGTACAGGAGATGATCAGAGACTGCAGACATAATACAGGAGATGATCAGAGACTGCAGACATAGTACAGGAGATGATCAGAGACTGCAGACATAATACAGGAGATGATCAGAGACTGCAGACATACTACAGGAGATGATCAGAGACTGCAGACATAGTACAGGAGATGATCAGAGACTGCAGACATAGTACAGGAGATGATCAGAGACTGCAGACATAGTACAGGAGATGATCAGAGACTGCAGACATAGTACAGGAGATGATCAGAGACTGCAGACATAATACAGGAGATGGTCAGAGACTGCAGACATAATACAGGAGATGATCAGAGACTGCAGACATAGTACAGGAGATGATCAGAGACTGCAGACATAGTACAGGAGATGATCAGAGACTGCAGACATAGTACAGGAGATGATCAGAGACTGCAGACATAATACAGGAGATGATCAGAGACTGCAGACATAGTACAGGAGATGATCAGAGACTGCAGACATGATACAGGAGATGATCAGAGACTGCAGACATAATACAGGAGATGATCAGAGACTGCAGACATAATACAGGAGATGATCAGAGACTGCAGACATAATACAGGAGATGGTCAGAGACTGCAGACATAGTACAGGAGATGATCAGAGACTGCAGACATAGTACAGGAGATGATCAGAGACTGCAGACATAGTACAGGAGATGATCAGAGACTGCAGACATACCGGTAGTACAGGAGATGATCAGAGACTGCAGACATAGTACAGGAGATGATCAGAGACTGCAGACATAATACAGGAGCTCTTACATTGTACAGAAACATACAACAAGAGGCTGCAGTCCCACCACAAGTTAGAGCAGGGGTGTCCAAACTTTCTAAGTAAAGGGCCAGTTTACTGTCCTTCATGTTTTAGGGGGGGGGGGCGGACTGTGGCCAACGGGAGTAGAAACATTTCCAGCATCAGTTGGAGTAAATGCCCCATCTTTTGTGTCAATGAGAAGAATTGCACCCCATAGTTGGTGTCTTTGGGAGGAATTGTGCCCCATCGTTGGTGACATTGGGCCTCGTTGTTGGTGTCACTGGTAGGAATTTTGCCTCATGATCGGTGTTATTGGGAGGAACTGTGCCACTTTGTTGGTGACATATAACCAAGGACCATATAAAGGCAAGCGAAGGGCCGCATCCGGCCCCCGGGGCCGCAGTTTGGAGACCACTGAGTTAGAGGAATGAAGGGGGTTGGCAGTGAAAGGGTTCATAAATTAAAAGGAATAAACATTTGACTCGGCAGTTAAAGGGTTAAAAATAGGAGGAAAATATGATTTGTCAGTTGAAGAGAATAAACCTCCCTAAAGGGGGCGCAGAGAGCAATAAAAACCAGACAGGGGTTCTAATCCCTCTCCACTCCATCCAACACTAACTATAAACAGGATCTCCTTTATTTATAATGTAACATATGGGGGAGAAATGGGGATACAATGATTTGGCGGTGAGAGGGTTAATGTGTGCGGTGGGGGAGGGGGAGTTTTTTTTTTACTTGGTTTGGCAGTTGAAGGGTTGAAATAAATGAAGAATATAGTTTGGTAGTGAAAGGGTTAAATCTCATTCACAATGACATGTTCTTCCCGGAGCCGCGTCCCTATGAGATCCGTATTCCGATCCTACAGCCTGAATTCACAAAGCTCACAAATCGGGACGTGGCCCCTTTAAGAAAAATCGTCAGTTATTTTTTTTTTGCTGAGTCAGCAAAAAAAAAAATAACTGACAAATTTTTTTTAAAGGGAAAAAAACCAGACAGGAGTTCTAATCCCTCTCCACTCCATCCAACACTAGCAAGAAACTTTTATTTTTACTTTTTTTTATAATTTACACCTTATGATTACCTAATAAAAATAACAAAATAGAACATAAATATATATATATTTACAAGTCATTACATCCACGTTGTATATAGACAAAGAAAACGTCAGACCTATAACATCTGCATCTAGAAAACAATCAATCTGGGAAATATATATACTTTTATTTTATTTATTTTGTTATATTTTGTTATTTTTATTAGATAATCATAAGGTTACAAAAAAATAAAAAATCCGGATCACCTACTGAGAGTAGTCTGGTGTTACTATGGTAACGCTGTATTAAATACAGTGTGCAAAAAAATAAAATAATGAAAAAGGTAATAAACAAAAACAAATATTTTTTTTTGTTTTTATTGTTTTTTTTATCACCGTCATTATTTTTACCATTATAACTTAATAATTACAATGATATTGTTTCCTTTTTTATTTATCATTTTTAATATTGTCATCAATATTTGCTTTATTTATTTTTTGGTGCTACAATTATTATAAATCATTATTTAATTAATAATCGTATTTTTATTGGTAATATTCTTATTATTATTACTGATATTATTAGTGTATTCATATTTACAATAATAATAACATCATTCATATTAAATTATAATAAAACAAATCAAACATACAGAATTATTACATTTTATAATATAACACTAATATAAAATACGGGATTATCTCTGAATAACGATAAGGAATTTATTGGCATAAAATAATATCTAATAATAAAAGGAATTGATCGGATTGATCGGCTGCAAGGGAGAACCAATGATTGTTTACAGACACAGACACAATTTTCTCAGTGCTGGTCATGTGACCTGCAGTGTAAAAATAGAAGCACACAGAGAGAAAACAAACATTCTGTTACCATGGTAACCTGCACTGTGAACATAGAGCTATGTGATGTCACAGCTGCTGGAGCAAATAAATAGCCGGCAGGGGGAGGAGCTTTCAGTTGACAATAGGTCTTCACAGCAGAAGCATCTCTCTTGCAGAGCTCCTGACTGATTGATTTGTATTTCATCACATTATCTCCAGTGATTGGAATTCAGAGTCGATTGATTGATTGGCATTAATTGTCTGATCGTCTATTACTAGTACTTGGCATTTCCTGCCAGTTATTTTCTACAAGCAAAAATGAGGAACCAAATCCTCGTTATGATTGTTTCACTGTTGCTCTCTTTGGGAGGACAGAGAAATACCATCTTCCAATCCCCAGAGGTCCACGTGGATCAGGAGGGGCCCTCAAATGTCATCCGAGGGCCCCCAGAGGAGGGGATTGTGCAAACACAGCAGCCAGCGAAGATTCCGCTGATTTTTAGGATCCTGTATCCATGGGCTGTCCCCAGAGATGTCATCAGTGGGGCCCCAGAGACCACAATGGAGCAGGAGGAGCCCACAAATGTCATCAGAGGGGCCCCAGAGACCCCAATGGAGCAGGAGGGGCCCACAAATGTCATCAGGGGGCCCCCAGAGGAGGAGATTGTGGAAACTCCACAACAGCCAGCGAAGATTCCGCTGATTTTTAGGATCCTGTATCCATGGGCTGTCCCCAGAGATGTCATCAGAAGGGACCCAGAGACCCCAATGGAGCAGGAGGGGCCCACAAATGTCATCAGGGGGCCCCCAGAGGAGGAGATTGTGGAAACTCCACAACAGCCAGCGAAGATTCCGCTGATTTTTAGGATCCTGTATCCATGGGCTGTCCCCAGAGATGTCATCAGAAGGGACCCAGAGACCCCAATGGAGCAGGAGGGGCCCACAAATGTCATCAGAGGGCCCCCAGAGGAGCTGATTGTGGAAACTCTACAACAGCCAGCGAAGATTCCGCTGATTTTTAGGATCCTGTATCCTTGGGCTGTCCCCAGAGATGTCATCAGAAGGGACCCAGAGACCCCAATGGAGCAGGAGGGGCCCACAAATGTCATCAGAGGGACCCCAGAGACCAGCATGGAGCAGGAGGGGCCCACAAATGTCATCAGAGGGACCCCAGAGACCAGCATGGAGCAGGAGGGGCCCACACATGTCATCAGAGGGCCCCCAGAGACCCGCATGGAGCAGGAGGGACCCACAAATGTCATCAGAGGGACCCCAGAGACCAGCATGGAGCAGGAGGGGCCCACACATGTCATCAGAGGGCCCCCAGAGACCCGCATGGAGCAGGAGGGGCCCACAAATGTCATCAGAGGGACCCCAGAGACCAGCATGGAGCAGGAGGGGCCCACAAATGTCACCAGGGGGCCCCCAGAGACCCGCATGGAGCAGGAGGGGCTCACAAATGTCACCAGGGGGCCCCCAGAGACCCGCATGGAGGAGGAGAACATGAAGAGGATGGAGCAGCCAGTGGAGGAAACAGTCGGAGGAAATGAAAATGACCCTCTAGAACCCATCAGCCGGTTTTTATCCCTGACCCGTCCTCCAGTCTGGTTTAGCTTTGCAGTCCTGATAAAGTTTCTGATTCTGAAATACATCCTGCGCCAATATCGCCTGGCCAGAATATTAGGACGTTTTATGTTCCAGGAGCTGATTGGATTGATTTATCTACTGATCGATATCTGGAACAGACGGGGGGCAGTCTTTGAGAACATAATCCTACCCCTCTATATAAATGCGGGTGATTGGGACCAATGGGTGGTCACCGGGCTCTGGTCAGTCTGGTCCAAGGGGTGGGTGACCCTAGACAACACAGTGCCACCCGTCCTTATTAATATTGTTACTGAGCACCGGTCAGAATGCTTTCTGGGGGTTATCACCATGCTGGTGGTACTGCTCCTAATATGTTTCAAGACATTCTACCGACTGCGCCGACCAACAAGTAGCAACATCACCCCACCCCCGAGTCATCCCATTATATCAGAAAGCGATGACACCATTCCACCACCAAGTGACATCATTATATCAGAAAGCGATGACACCATTCCACCACCAAGTGACATCATTATACCAGAAAGCGATGACACCATTCCACCACCAAGTGACATCATTATACCAGAAAGCGATGACACCATTCCACCACCAAGTGACATCGTTATATCAGAAAGCGATGACACCATTCCACCACCAAGTGACATCGTTATACCAGAAAGCGATGACACCATTCCACCACCAAGTGACATCGTTATATCAGAAAGTGATGACACCATTCCACCACCAAGTGACATCGTTATATCAGAAAGAGATGACACCATTCCACCACCAAGTGACATCGTTATACCAGAAAGCGATGACACCATTCCACCACCAAGTGACATCGTTGTACCAGAAAGCGATGACACCATTCCACCACCAAGTGACATCGTTATATCAGAAAGTGATGACACCATTCCACCACCAAGTGACATCGTTATATCAGAAAGCGATGACACCATTCCACCACCAAGTGACATCGTTATACCAGAAAGCGATGACACCATTCCACCACCAAGTGACATCGTTATACCAGAAAGCGATGACACCATTCCACCAAGTGACATCGTTATACCAGAAAGCGATGACACCATTCCACCACCAAGTGACATCGTTATACCAGAAAGCGATGACACCATTCCACCACCAAGTGACATCGTTATACCAGAAAGCGATGACACCATTCCACCACCAAGTGACATCGTTATATCAGAAAGCGATGACACCATTCCACCATCAAGTGACATCGTTATATCAGAAAGCGATGATACCATTCCACCACCAAGTGACATCGTTATACCAGAAAGCGATGACACCATTCCACCACCAAGTGACATCGTTATACCAGAAAGCGATGACACCATTCCACCACCAAGTGACATCGTTATACCAGAAAGAGATGACACCATTCCACCACCAAGTGACATCGTTATATCAGAAAGCGATGACACCATTCCACCACCAAGTGACATCGTTATACCAGAAAGCGATGACACCATTCCACCACCAAGTGACATTGTTATACCAGAAAGCGATGACACCATTCCACCACCAAGTGACATCGTTATACCAGAAAGAGATGACACCATTCCACCACCAAGTGACATCGTTATACCAGAAAGCGATGACACCATTCCACCACCAAGTGACATTGTTATACCAGAAAGCGATGACACCATTCCACCACCAAGTGACATCGTTATACCAGAAAGAGATGACACCATTCCACCACCAAGTGACATTGTTATACCAGAAAGCGATGACACCATTCCACCACCAAGTGACATCGTTATACCAGAAAGAGATGACACCATTCCACCACCAAGTGACATCGTTATACCAGAAAGCGATGACACCATTCCACCACCAAGTGACATCGTTATACCAGAAAGCGATGACACCATTCCACCACCAAGTGACATCGTTATACCAGAAAGCGATGACACCATTCCACCACCAAGTGACATCGTTATACCAGAAAGTGATGACACCATTCCACCACTAAGTGACATCGTTATACCAGAAAGCGATGACACCATTCCACCACCAAGTGACATCGTTATACCAGAAAGCGATGACACCATTCCAACACCAAGTGAGAATGCAGAAAGCACCATGGGGGAGGCGGCCATTCCCATTTCCAGAGTTGCATCTCCTCGAGCTTCCCTTGGTGATTGGATAAGACAGAAACTAAAGGAGCTCCAACCAAAAATGGAGGTTGGGCACACGGATATCGTCCCACGAAAGAGTGACATCATCCCACCAAGTGATGTCATCATTCCACCATCAAGGAAAAATGCAGCGAGCACCATGGAGGAGGCGGCCCTTCCCATTTCCAGAGTTGCATCTCCTCGAGCTTCCCTTAGTGATTGGATAAGACAGAAAATAAAGGAGCACCAAGCAACAATGGAGGTCAGACACAGGGATATCGTCCCACAAAAGACTGCCACCGCGTAATGTCATCATTCCACCATCAAGGAAAAATGCAGCGAGCGCCACGGAGGAGACTGACGTTCCCATTCCCAGCGTCGCACCTCCCAGGGACCACAGCAACGACATCCCACAGAATGGTGGTCTCCTCCCACTACCGTGTTCCCTTATGTCACCAGTGACCGATGGCATCAATATGCTATTGGATTCCGTCATTGGTCAACAAAGGGCAACACTGGCTGTTGATCCCAATGTTGAAACTCGTAGTAACCCGTCTTCACCTACGGCAATTATTCCAGCTAGTGAAGAAGCGAAGGGCAACCAAGGAGGACCGCCATTAAACCGGATCTTGACTTTTCATAGCACTTTTGGCCGGGTGACTTCCTGGTACCAACCTCTGCCCCATTTAATTGGCTGGGCAAATATGACGTCCAATATCCAAGAGTTGCCAAGAGTGGAAATGTAGACATCAAGCTTTAAGGTTAATCAAAAATATCACATTCTAAAGGGAAAGGTAGAACAAGGGGGAGGGGAGTATGGAAGAGGGAGAGAGGGAGGAAGGGGGGGAGGGAAGTTTGGAGAAAGAAGGGGGGTGAGGGTTTGGGGGAACCCCCACACCCCTTCCTTACCTCCAACCTCCCCTCCTCCTTATCTCCCTCTCTCCCTCTTCCATACTCCCCTCCCCCTTGTTCTACCTTTCCCTTTAGAATGTGACATTTTTGATTAACCTTAAAGCTTAATGTCTACATTTCCACTCTTGGCAACTCTTGGATATGAGGCGGCTTTCGGAGGACTCGGTTCCCCCCGGGCCTAGCAGGCCGTTTACCACCAACATCTGAAAAATGCAGCGAGCGCCATGGAGGAGGCGGCCATTCCCATTTCCAGAGTTGCATCTCCTCGAGCTTCCCTTAGTGCTTGGATAAGACAGAAAATAAAGGAGCACCAAGCAACAATGGAGGTCGGACAGAGGGATATCATCCCACAAAAGACTGCCACCGAGTGATGTCATCATTCCACCATCAAGGAAAAATGCAGCGAGCGCCATGGAGGAGACTGACGTTCCCATTCCCAGCGTCGCACCTCCCAGGGACCACAGCAACGACATCCCACGGAATGTTGGTCTCCTCCCACTACCGAGTTCCCTTATGTCACCAGTGACCGATGACATCAATATGCTATTGGATTCCGTCATTGGTCAACAAAGGGCAACACTGGCTGTTGATCCCAATGTTGAAACTCGTAGTAACCCGTCTTCACCTACGGAAATTATTCCAGCTAGTGAAGAAGCGAAGGGCAACCAAGGAGGACCGCCATTAAACCGGATCTTTACTTTTCATAGCACTTTTGGCCGGGTGACTTCCTGGTACCAACCTCTGCCCCATTTAATTGGCTGGGCAAATATGACGTCCAATATCCAAGAGTTGCCAAGAGTGGAAATGTAGACATTAAGCTTTAAGGTTAATCAAAAATATCCCATTCTAAAGGGAAAGGTAGAACAAGGGGGAGGGGAGTATGGAAGAGGGAGAGAGGGAGGAAAGGGGGAGGGGAGGTTGGAGAAAGAAGGGGGGTGAGGGTTTGGGGGAACCCCCACACCCCTTCCTTACCTCCAACCTCCCCTCCTCCTTATCTCCCTCTCTCCCTCTTCCATACTCCCCTCCCCCTTGTTCTACCTTTCCCTTTAGAATGTGAAATTTTTGATTAACCTTAAAGCTTGATGTCTACATTTCCACTCTTGGCAACTCTTGGATATGAGGCGGCTTTCGGAGGACTCGGGTCCCCCCGGGTCTAGAAGGCCGTTTACCACCATCTCAGTCACTTTTTTACAGGTGATTATGTTTCATCAATGTATTGTTGATCGACATCAAATTTTCGAGGCGTGTGTTGGACCGGCAAGGAGAGGAGGTTGGAGGCCGGTATGTTTTTAAGGTGTGTGTTGGACCGGCGAGGAGAGGAGGTTGGAGGCCGGTATGTTTTTAAGGTGTGTGTTGGACCGGCGAGGAGAGGCGGTTGGAGGCCGGTATGTTTTTAAGGTGTGTGTTGAATCGGCGAGGAGAGGAGGTTGGAGGCCGGTATGTTTTTAAGGTGTGTGTTGGACCGGCGAGGAGAGGAGGTTGGAGGCCGGTATGTTTTTAAGGTGTGTGTTGGACCGGCAAGGAGAGGAGGTTGGAGGCCGGTATCTTTTTAAGGTGTGTGTTCTTTTCACAGCTGTACGAGGGTGGGGTACTGAAAACGTACGAGCAGCTGTGTAGAGAATACCAATTAGCCCCACGGGGCTTCTATCAGTACCTCCAGCTCCGGCATGCTCTACAGAAACAACAACAAACACGATCATTGGTGGTGACTTTACCGTCACCTTTGATGACGACGGTTCTGCAAGCAGAAGCTCGGAGAGGACTCATAACCATAACATATGAGGGACTGTTAGCAACAATTCAGAGTCATGCTTCCCTTAGAAGCCGTAGGAAGTGGGTGGAAGACATTGGGGAGATAGATGGAGATCAGTGGGAGAGGGCGATTGAATCTGTTCCGGCGGTATCTGTCTCTGCGTCGCACAAATTGTCGCAACTCTTTATCCTACATAGGTATATACGTACACTGGAGTAGTATATGAATATAAAAATGTGGTATAATGTATGTCAAATAAAATGAAATGGATGCCGAATAGGCATATCTATGTATGAAATAAGAAAAGAAAAGATATAAAAATAAAGTGGATTTAAAAAAAAGGTGTGGTTTGGACCGGCGAGGAGAGGAGGTTGGAGGCCGGTACGTTTTTAAGGTGTGGTTTGGACCGGCTATGGGGAGGAGGTTGGAGGCCGGTATGGGAGGAGTCTTTCCAGCTTTCTTTGCTGGAGAAATGAGAACTCTTCCCACCAGTGAGGTCCTTCATGGAGAAGTCCCAGGCCTCACTCACACGGGGTGTATGAATCTGTACCCTGTATGGGGGCTGCACTTACCCCAAAGAGGATATCCATGTGGGCGCAGTTGCGCGGACGCACCCTGGGTGCGTTCGGGGCCGTGCACCGGCACCCACACAGATGTCACATTGGGAACAGCCGCTGCACCCCAGATGACAGCAATGGGACTGCCTACACGGGATGCTGGGAACACCTGTGCATCCCCATTGCGGTACACGCGGCCCTCCCATGGGGTACGGATTATTACCCCCCCGTGAATGAGGCCTAAGTGTGAATAGAATATTTACCCCCATTGTGTTGGTAATTTGGGGACCACTGTACCCCTCTTTATTGTTATTTGGGGTGTTTTATTATAGGAGTGTTATAGATTGTAGATTAGGAGAAGTTTGGATTTCTTCTGGAGGAGTTTTGAGTGGACATCACTGATGTACCCCGCTCAGCGGGGGCGGGCCTTCCAGAACAGAGGCCGCATATGGGCAGCACAGAGGCTTAGTGGTGAGCCTTGCAGCACTGGGGTCCTTGGTTCAAATCCTGACCAGGACACTATCTGCATGGAGTTTGCATGTTCTCCCTGTGTTTGCGTGGGTTTCCTCCGGGTTCCTCGGTTTCCTCCCACACTAAAGACATGCTACCTTTGCGTTGGTGGTGCAGTGGTTAGCACAGCTGCTTTCTAAGCAGATGACCCGGGTTCGATCCCCGGCCAATGCCATCTCCAATACTTGGAGTCCTCAGAGAAAAAAGCGCTATACAAGGTCATAGACTATAGTGGGACATTAGAGTGTCAGCTCCTGGGCTCAGCCATAGACTATAGTGGGACATTAGAGTGTCAGCTCCTGGGCTCAGCCATAGACTATAGTGGGACATTAGAGTGTCAGCTCCTGGGCTCAGCCATAGGACTGCACTGGGGACATTAGAGTGTCAGCTCCTGGGCTCAGCCATAGACTATAGTGGGGACATTAGAGTGTCAGCTCCTGGGCTCAGCCATAGACTGCACTGGGGACATTAGAGTGTCAGCTCCTGGGCTCAGTCATAGACTATAGTGGGACATTAGAGTGTCAGCTCCTGGGTTCAGCCATAGACTATAGTGGGGACATTAGAGTGTCAGCTCCTGGGCTCAGTCATAGACTATAGTGGGGACATTAGAGTGTCAGCTCCTGGGCTTAGCCATAGACTATAGTGGGGACATTAGAGTGTCAGCTCCTGGGCTTAGCCATAGACTATAGTGGGACATTAGAGTGTCAGCTCCTGGGCTCAGCCATAGACTGCACTGGGGACATTAGAGTGTCAGCTCCTGGGCTCAGCCATAGACTGCACTGGGGACATTAGAGTGTCAGCTCCTGAGCTCAGTCATAGACTATAGTGGGACATTAGAGTGTCAGCTCCTGGGCTCAGCCATAGACTATAGTGGGACATTAGAGTGTCAGCTCCTGGGCTCAGCCATAGACTATAGTGGGGACATTAGAGTGTCAGCTCCTGGGCTCAGCCATAGACTATAGTGGGGACATTAGAGTGTCAGCTCCTGAGCTCAGCCATAGACTATAGTGGGGACATTAGAGTGTCAGCTCCTGGGCTCAGCCATAGACTATAGTGGGGACATTAGAGTGTCAGCTCCTGGGCTCAGTCATAGACTATAGTGGGACATTAGAGTGTCAGCTCCTGGGCTCAGCTATAGACTATAGTGGGACATTAGAGTGTCAGCTCCTGGGCTCAGCCATAGACTATAGTGGGACATTAGAGTGTCAGCTCCTGGGCTCAGCCATAGACTATAGTGGGATATTAGAGTGTCAGCTCCTGGGTTCAGCCATAGGACTGCACTGGGGACATTAGAGTGTCAGCTCCTGGGCTTAGCCATAGACTATAGTGGGGACATTAGAGTGTCAGCTCCTGGGCTCAGTCATAGACTATAGTGGGGGCATTAGAGTGTCAGCTCCTGGGCTCAGCCATAGACTATAGTGGGGACATTAGAGTGTCAGCTTCTGAGCTCAGCCATAGACTATAGTGGGGACATTAGAGTGTCAGCTCCTGGGCTCAGCCATAGACTATAGTGGGGACATTAGAGTGTCAGCTCCTGGGCTCAGCCATAGACTATAGTGTGACATTAGAGTGTCAGCTCCTGGGCTCAGCCATAGACTGCACTGGGGACATTAGAGTGTCAGCTCCTGGGCTCAGCTATAGACTATAGTGGGGACATTAGAGTGTCAGCTCCTGGGTTCAGTCATAGACTATAGTGGGACATTAGAGTGTCAGCTCCTGGGCTCAGCCATAGACTATAGTGGGACATTAGAGTGTCAGCTCCTGGGCTCAGTCATAGACTGCACTGGGGACATTAGAGTGTCAGCTCCTGGGCTCAGCCATAGACTGCACTGGGGACATTAGAGTGTCAGCTCCTGGGCTCAGCCATAGAGTATAGTGGGACATTAGAGTGTCAGCTCCTGGGCTCAGCCATAGACTATAGTGGGACATTAGAATGTCAGCTCCTGGGCTCAGCCATAGGACTGCACTGGGGACATTAGAGTGTCAGCTCCTGGGCTCAGCCATAGACTATAGTGGGACATTAGAGTGTCAGCTCCTGGGCTCAGCCATAGACTATAGTGGGACATTAGAGTGTCAGCTCCTGGGCTCAGTCATAGACTATAGTGGGGACATTAGAGTGTCAGCTCCTGGGCTCAGTCATAGACTATAGTGGGACATTAGAGTGTCAGCTCCAGTGGCGGCCCGTCTATAGTGGGCGCAGGGGCGCCGCCCCCCCAAAGCTACTCATCAAAAAAAAAAAAAAAATGAAAAAAAAAAAAAAATGACATTTTTTTTTTTTTTATAACATGTCCCTTTAAGTGTGTGTATGTGGGGGGGGCGGAGCGCCGGCCACCGAGGTGCTGTGGGAAGCATGATGTCATCGAAATCGTGAGATTGGGCAAGCCGCAAGCAAATCTATCGGCTGGCTTTTATACTGCCCACGGAGCGCAAAGCTCCACGCTCGCACAACCACTCTGTGCTGGATGTGGTGTCCTGTTGGTGGTTAGTGATTGGCTGGTCCATAGGACTTAGGGCGGTGCTTTTATCAGACCAGCCAATCACTTCCGGTTTTCTCAGTGACTCATCCTGGCTAGTCTGAACATCGGGACATCTCACTGAGCTGCTAGCAGGTAATTAGGCAGAGAACTCTTGTGTTGTGCTGTCAGAACGTGCAGCAGCAGTGTCCTGTGTGTAGTGGATCTGGGAGGTAGAAGGAGGGGAGAGTACAGTGAAGGGCTGAGAAGCTTTTAGCACATTTCCTGGGGACAGTAATATGGATGGGGCTGTTAGTGTTATTACACATCTCCAGTATGTGTAACACGAGGGTTCCCCCCAGCTCTGCAACCCGCTCCTAGAGCAGTGGTTCTCAACCTGGGGGTCAAATGAGGATTTGCCAGGGGTCCCCAAAACCTGGGCTGTTCCTGAAGCCTGCGGCCGCCCACTCAGCCCCTTCAGTTTATGGCATAGCTGGGGGGCAGGGACTAGAGGTCAGCTGACTGGTGAGGAATGTGAAGTGGGAGGGGCTGGAGGAGACCCTATCTCCTGATTTTGTCATAGGTGTCACTGCTACGAGAAACCACAAAGTCGGAGACACAGTGAGTAACACTACCTGTGATTAGAGTTGCCCTTAAAAGTCCCCACTACAGTCCTCAGATCAGCAGATGACCTTGATCAAGAGCACCTAAGTTGGCCGATCCCAACTCCCCGTCATCACTGCCACTGATCCCAACTCCACGTCATCACTGCCACTGATCCCAACTCCACGTCATCACTGCCACTGATCCCAACTCCCCGTCATCACTGCCACTGATCCCAACTCCCTGCCAGCACTGCCACTGATCCCAACTCCCTGCCAGCACTGCCACTGATCCCAACTCCCCGTCATCACTGCCACTGATCCCAACTCCCCGTCATCACTGCCACTGATCCCAACTCCCCGTCATCACTGCCACTGATCCCAACTCCCCGTCATCACTGCCACTGATCCCAACTCCCCGTCATCACTGCCACTGATCCCAACTCCCCGTCATCACTGCCACTGATCCCAACTCCCCGTCATCACTGCCACTGATCCCAACTCCACGTCATCACTGCCACTGATCCCAACTCCCTGCCATCACTGCCACTGATCCCAACTCCACGTCATCACTGCCACTGATCCCAACTCCACGTCATCACTGCCACTGATCCCAACTCCCCGTCATCACTGCCACTGATCCCAACTCCCTGCCAGCACTGCCACTGATCCCAACTCCCCGTCATCACTGCCACTGATCCCAACTCCCTGCCAGCACTGCCACTGATCCCAACTCCCCGTCATCACTGCCACTGATCCCAACTCCCCGTCATCACTGCCACTGATCCCAACTCCCCGTCAGCACTGCCACTGATCCCAACTCCCTGCCAGCACTGCCACTGATCCCAACTCCCTGCCAGCACTGCCACTGATCCCAACTCCCCGTCATCACTGCCACTGATCCCAACTCCCTGCCATCACTGCCACTGATCCCAACTCCCTGCCAGCACTGCCACTGATCCCAACTCCCCGTCATCACTGCCACTGATCCCAACTCCCCGTCATCACTGCCACTGATCCCAACTCCCCGCCAGCACTGCCACTGATCCCAACTCCCCGCCAGCACTGCCACTGATCCCAACTCCCCTCCAGCACTGCCACTGATCCCAACTCTCCGCCAGCACTGCCACTGATCCCATACTCCTCACCAGCACTGCCACTGATCCCAACTCCCCGCCAGCACTGCCACTGATCCCAACTCCCTGCCAGCACTGCCACTGATCCCAACTCCCTGCCAGCACTGCCACTGATCCCAACTCCCTGTCATCACTGCCACTGATCCCAACTCCCCGTCATCACTGCCACTGATCCCAACTCCCTGCCAGCACTGCCACTGATCCCAACTCCCCGTCATCACTGCCACTGATCCCAACTCCCTGTCATCACTGCCACTGATCCCAACTCCCTGCCAGCACTGCCACTGATCCCAACTCCCCGTCATCACTGCCACTGATCCCAACTCCCCGTCATCACTGCCACTGATCCCAACTCCCCGCCAGCACTGCCACTGATCCCAACTCCCTGCCAGCACTGCCACTGATCCCAACTCCCCGTCATCACTGCCACTGATCCCAACTCCCTGCCAGCACTGCCACTGATCCCAACTCCCCGTCATCACTGCCACTGATCCCAACTCCCCGTCATCACTGCCACTGATCCCAACTCCCTGCCAGCACTGCCACTGATCCCAACTCCCTGCCAGCACTGCCACTGATCCCAACTCCCTGCCAGCACTGCCACTGATCCCAACTCCCCGTCATCACTGCCACTGATCCCAACTCCCTGCCAGCACTGCCACTGATCCCAACTCCCCGTCTTCACTGCCACTGATCCCAACTCCCTGCCAGCACTGCCACTGATCCCAACTCCCCGTCATCACTGCCACTGATCCCAACTCCCCGTCATCACTGCCACTGATCCCAACTCCCCGTCATCACTGCCACTGATCCCAACTCCCCGTCATCAGTGCCACTGATCCCAACTCCCTGCCAGCACTGCCACTGATCCCAACTCCCCGCCAGCACTGCCACTGATCCCAACTCCCCTCCAGCACTGCCACTGATCCCAACTCCCCGCCCAGCACTGCCACTCATCCCAACTCCCCGCCAGCACTGCCACTGATCCCAACTCCCCGCCAGCACTGCCACTGATCCCAACTCCCCGCCAGCACTGCTACTGATCCCAACTCCCCTCCAGCACTGCCACTGATCCCAACTCCCCGCCCAGCACTGCCACTCATCCCAACTCCCCGCCAGCACTGCCACTGATCCCAACTCCCCTCCAGCACTGCCACTGATCCCAACTCCCCGCCCAGCACTGCCACTCATCCCAACTCCCTGCCAGCACTGCCACTGATCCCAACTCCCCGTCATCACTGCCACTGATCCCAACTCCCTGCCAGCACTGCCACTGATCCCAACTCCCCGTCATCACTGCCACTGATCCCAACTCCCCGTCATCACTGCCACTGATCCCAACTCCCCGTCAGCACTGCCACTGATCCCAACTCCCTGCCAGCACTGCCACTGATCCCGACTCCCCTCCAGCACTGCCACTGATCCCAACTCCCCGCCCAGCACTGCCACTCATCCCAACTCCCTGCCAGCACTGCCACTGATCCCAACTCCCTGCCAGCACTGCCACTGATCCCAACTCCCCGTCATCACTGCCACTGATCCCAACTCCCTGCCAGCACTGCCACTGATCCCAACTCCCCGTCATCACTGCCACTGATCCCAACTCCCTGCCAGCACTGCCACTGATCCCAACTCCCCGCCAGCACTGCCACTGATCCCAACTCCCCGCCAGCACTGCCACTGATCCCAACTCCCCGTCATCACTGCCACTGATCCCAACTCCCCGCCAGCATTGCCACTGATCCCAACTCCCCGCCATCACTGCCACTGATCCCAACTCCCCGCCAGCACTGCCACTGATCCCAACTCCCCGCCAGCACTGCCACTGATCCCAACTCCCCTCCAGCACTGCCACTGATCCCAACTCCCCGCCAGCACTGCCACTGATCCCAACTCCCCACCAGGGAGTAAGAGAAGGAATAAAAATAAAGACTACATGGAAGGGAGAGGAAAAGAAGGGGAGGAACAAAGAAAAAGGGAGAGAAAGAATAAGAGAAAGAACAAGAAAGAGACGTCTAGAGAGGGATGGGGATAACAAACAAGAAAAAAGGATAGAGACATAAAAGGGAAAAAAAAGAGGAACAAAGAGAGAGAGTGGTACATCCTAAAATGTACTATAAGGGGTTTTAATACTGTACGAGTGGAGGGGACTCAGGGAGCGCTAAATGTCCGTGGGTTAGGGGCGCAAATTACTAGTCTTACCTTGGGTGCCGACAACCCACGATAGGAAAATAATTTTACCATTGGGGGTCCCCACAACTTGGGACATTTTATCAAGGGGTCACGGCACTAGACAGGTTGAGAACCACTGTCCTAGAGTCATGCAGCTCATGCTGTGTGTATAGGTCTGTATTCTCTCATCTCTCTTCTATATCTCTCTTTCTATTCTAAATCTATCTATCTATCTATTATATCTCTATCTATCTATCTATTATATCTCTATCTATCTATCTATTATATCTCTATCTATCTATCTATTATATCTCTATCTATCTATCTATCTATCTATCTATCTATCTATTATATCTCTATCTATCTATCTATTATATCTCTATCTATCTATCTATTATATCTCTATCTATCTATCTATCTATCTATCTATCTATTATATCTCTATCTATCTATCTATCTATCTATCTATTATATCTCTATCTATCTATCTATTATATCTCTATCTATCTATCTATTATATCTCTATCTATCTATCTATTATATCTCTATCTATCTATCTATTATATCTCTATCTATCTATCTATTATATCTCTATCTATCTATCTATCTATCTATTCTATATCTATCTATCTATCTATCTATCTATTCTATATCTATCTATCTATCTATCTATCTATCTATCTATCTATCTATTATATCTCTATCTATCTATCTATCTATTCTATATCTATCTATCTATCTATCTATCTATCTATCTATTCTATATCTATCTATCTATCTATCTATCTATCTATTATATCTCTATCTATCTATCTATCTATCTATCTATCTATCTATCTATCTATTCTATATCTATCTATCTATCTCTATCTATCTATCTATCTCTCTATATATCTATCTCTATCTATCTATCTATCTATTATCTATCTATTCTATCTATTTATTATCTATCTATCTATTCTATATCTATCTATTTCTATCTATTTATCTATCTATCTATCTATCTCTATATCTATCTATTATATCTCTATCTATCTATTATCTTAATCTATCTATTCTATATCTATCTATTTCTATCTATTTATCTATCTATCTATTCTATATCTCTGTCCGTCTGTCTGTAAGCCCAATCACGGGTGAGTGATGTTGGGGGAGGGGGGGGGTGTTTGTGATTTTGTTTGCGCCCCCCTAAAAAAATGGAGCACCAGCCGCCACTGGTCAGCTCCTGGGCTTAGCCATAGACTATAGTGGGACATTAGAGTGTCAGCTCCTGGGCTCAGCCATAGACTATAGTGGGGACATTAGAGTGTCAGCTCCTGGGCTCAGCCATAGACTATAGTGGGGACATTAGAGTGTCAGCTCCTGGGCTCAGCCATAGACTATAGTGGGGACATTAGAGTGTCAGCTCCTGGGCTCAGCCATAGATTGCACTGGGGACATTAGAGTGTCAGCTCCTGGGTTCAGCCATAGACTATAGTGGGGACATTAGAGTGTCAGCTCCTGGGCTCAGTCATAGATTGCACTGGGGACATTAGAGTGTCAGCTCCTGGGCTTAGCCATAGATTGCACTGGGGACATTAGAGTGTCAGCTCCTGGGCTCAGCCATAGACTATAGTGGGACATTAGAGTGTCAGCTCCTGGGCTCAGCCATAGACTATAGTGGGGACATTAGAGTGTCAGCTCCTGGGCTCAGCCATAGACTATAGTGGGACATTAGAGTGTCAGCTCCTGGGCTCAGCCATAGACTATAGTGGGGACATTAGAGTGTCAGCTCCTGGGTTCAGCCATAGACTATAGTGGGGACATTAGAGTGTCAGCTCCTGGGCTCAGTCATAGACTATAGTGGGGACATTAGAGTGTCAGCTCCTGGGCTCAGCTATAGACTGCACTGGGGACATTAGAGTGTCAGCTCCTGGGCTCAGCCATAGACTATAGTGGGACATTAGAGTGTCAGCTCCTGGGCTCAGCCATAGACTGCACTGGGGACATTAGAGTGTCAGCTCCTGGACTCAGTCATAGACTATAGTGGGACATTAGAGTGTCAGCTCCTGGGCTCAGCCATAGACTATAGTGGGACATTAGAGTGTCAGCTCCTGGGCTCAGCCATAGACTACAGTGGGACATTAGAGTGTCAGCTCCTGGGCTCAGCCATAGACTATAGTGGGGACATTAGAGTGTCAGCTCCTGGGCTCAGCCATAGACTATAGTGGGGACATTAGAGTGTCAGCTCCTGGGCTTAGCCATAGACTGCACTGGGGACATTAGAGTGTCAGCTCCTGGGCTCAGCCATAGACTATAGTGGGACATTAGAGTGTCAGCTCCTGGGCTCAGCCATAGACTGCACTGGGGACATTAGAGTGTCAGCTCCTGGGCTCAGCCATAGACTATAGTGGGACATTAGAGTGTCAGCTCCTGGGCTCAGTCATAGACTATAGTGGGACATTAGAGTGTCAGCTCCTGGGCTCAGTCATAGACTATAGTGGGGACATTAGAGTGTCAGCTCCTGGGCTCAGCTATAGACTATAGTGGGGACATTAGAGTGTCAGCTCCTGGGCTCAGCCCCTCCCTGTGGGCGGTCCTCAGTGATGATCACACTCACCTCTCCTTCAGGTCACATGATCACTCTGCCCACTGCCAGCGTTTCTGGGCGGGGCCTCTGCGGAAAACGAGATCATGTGACGCCCCGCCCCCTAATAGGCGGAGCCACCCTGGTTTCTCTTCTTCCGCCCGCCAACCAAAGAAAGAGACCCAACTACCGGGTATCTCTCGGGCTCCACCCACTTCCGGTCTTCCTGTTTACTTCCGGGTGAGGAGTCTGTTTATCTTCCGGGGTCGGTGGAGGAGCGGGGTGAGAGGTGAATGGTGCCGTATAACAGACCATGTGAGGGACAGAGCGCCCCCCTCCCCCTCTCACACCTCTGTGACCCCCCCTTATAGGAGAGAATGACCCCCCCCCCTGTATGAGGTGTCAGCCCTGCCTGCCCCCCCTGTATTTCTATATAGGAGAGAATGACCCCCCCCCCTGTATGAGGTGTCAGCCCTGCCTGGCCCCTCTGTGTGCCCCCCCACACCATTCTCTCCCCCGAGGACGAGGACACCATTCTCTCCCCAGAGGTAGGGGACACCATTCTCTCCCTCGTAGGACGGGGACACCATTCTCTCCCCAGAGGTAGGGGACACCATTCTCTCCCTCGGAGGACGGGGACACCATTCTCTCCCCAGAGGTAGGGGACACCATTCTCTCCCCAGAGGTAGGGGACACCATTCTCTCCCCAGAGGTAGGGGACACCATTCTCTCCCCCAGAGGATGAGGACACCATTCTCTCCCTCGGAGGACGGGGACACCATTCTCTCCCCAGAGGTAGGGGACACCATTCTCTCCCCAGAGGTAGGGGACACCATTCTCTCCCCAGAGGTAGGGGACACCATTCTCTCCCTCGTAGGACGGGGACACCATTCTCTCCCCAGAGGTAGGGGACACCATTCTCTCCCTCGTAGGACGGGGACACCATTCTCTCCCCCGAGGACGAGGACACCCTTCTCTCCCCAGAGGTAGGGGACACCATTCTCTCCCCCAGAGGATGAGGACACCATTCTCTCCCTCGGAGGACGGGGACACCATTCTCTCCCTCGGAGGACGGGGACACCATTCTCTCCCCCGAGGACGAGGACACCATTCTCTCCCCAGAGGTAGGGGACACCATTCTCTCCCTCGTAGGACGGGGACACCATTCTCTCCCCAGAGGTAGGGGACACCATTCTCTCCCCCGAGGACGAGGACACCATTCTCTCCCCAGAGGACGAGGACACCCTTCTCTCCCCAGAGGTAGGGGACACCATTCTCTCCCCCAGAGGATGAGGACACCATTCTCTCCCTCGGAGGATGAGGACACCATTCTCTCCCTCGGAGGACGGGGACACCATTCTCTCCCTCGGAGGACGGGGACACCATTCTCTCCCCCGAGGACGGGGACACCCTTCTCTCCCCAGAGGTAGGGGACACCATTCTCTCCCCCGGAGGATGAGGACACCATTCTCTCCCTCGGAGGACGGGGACACCATTCTCTCCCCCGAGGACGAGGACACCATTCTCTCCCCAGAGGTAGGGGACACCATTCTCTCCCCCAGAGGACGGGGACACCATTCTCTCCCCAGAGGTAGGGGACACCATTCTCTCCCCCGGAGGACGAGGACACCCTTCTCTCCCCAGAGGTAGGGGACACCATTCTCTCCCTCGGAGGACGGGGACACCATTCTCTCCCTCGGAGGACGGGGACACCATTCTCTCCCCCAGAGGACGGGGACACCATTCTCTCCCCCGGAGGACGAGGACACCCTTCTCTCCCCAGAGGTAGGGGACACCATTCTCTCCTCCAGAGGACGGGGACACCATTCTCTCCCCCGGAGGACGAGGACACCCTTCTCTCCCCAGAGGTAGGGGACACCATTCTCTCCCTCGGAGGACGGGGACACCATTCTCTCCCTCGGAGGACGGGGACACCATTCTCTCCCTCGGAGGACGGGGACACCATTCTCTCCCCCGAGGACGAGGACACCCTTCTCTCCCCCGGAGGATGAGGACACCATTCTCTCCCTCGGAGGACGGGGACACCATTCTCTCCCCCGGATGACGGAGACACCATTCTCTCCCCCGAGGACGAGGACACCATTCTCTCCCCCGAGGACGAGGACACCCTTCTCTCCCCAGAGGTAGGGGACACCATTCTCTCCCCCGAGGACGAGGACACCCTTCTCTCCCCAGAGGTAGGGGACACCATTCTCTCCCCCAGAGGATGAGGACACCATTCTCTCCCTCGGAGGACGGGGACACCATTCTCTCCCTCGGAGGACGGGGACACCATTCTCTCCCCCAGAGGACGGGGACACCATTCTCTCCCCGGAGGACGAGGACACCCTTCTCTCCCCAGATGTAGGGGACACCATTCTCTCCCCCGAGGACACCATTCTCTCCCCGGAGGACGAGGACACCCTTCTCTCCCCAGATGTAGGGGACACCATTCTCTCCCCTGGAGGACGAGGACACCATTCTCTCCCCTGGAGGACGAGGACACCATTCTCTCCCCCGGAGGACGAGGACACCAGGGCTGGACAGGGAGAGGAGGTGAGCGCTGCGGGGAACCAGAGCATCATGAGGGACAGGGGATAGAGGCACATGGGGGACCAGAGCATCATGGGGGGGGGGTATAGAGGAGTAGGAGAGGAACAGAGAAGCATGTGTAGGAACAGAGAAGCATAAGGGTAAGAGGAGCATGGGGGGGGGGGGGAACAGAGAAGCAGGGGGAGAACCAGAGGAGCAGAGAGGGGGACAGAGGCGCATGGGGGCCGGCCGCCATGGGAGAGACTTGTCAAAGTGTATGAAGTCCAGGGCAATATTTTTGTCCCAGTCCAGCCCTGGTGTCCCTGTCCTCCGGGGGAGAGAAGGGTGTTCCCGTCCTCCGGGGGAGAGAATGGTGTCCCCTACCTCTGGGGAGAGAAGGGTGTTCCCGTCCTCCGGGGGAGAGAATGGTGTCCTCGTCCTCCGGGGGAGAGAAGGGTGTCCTCTGGGGGAGAGAATGGTGTCCTCTGGGGGAGAGAATGGTGTCCCTGTCCTCCAGGGGAGAGAATGGTGTCCCCGTCCTCTGGGGGAGAGAATGGTGTCCCCGTCCTCTGGGGGAGAGAATGGTGTCCCTGTCCTCCGGGGGAGAGAAGGGTGTCCTCGTCCTCCGGGGGAGAGAATGGTGTCCCCGTCCTCCAGGGGAGAGAATGGTGTCCCCGTCCTCTGGGGGAGAGAATGGTGTCCCTGTCCTCCGGGGGAGAGAATGGTGTCCTCGTCCTCCGGGGGAGAGAATGGTGTCCTCGTCCTCCGGGGGAGAGAATGGTGTCCCCGCATGGGCACCGCCACCGTCACCTCTGCCGCCCTCCCTATTCATGCGCCTGGCCCCTTTCAGGATGCCGGACACATGAAATACTATGGCGGGAATAGGCGGGGTGTGTATCATTAAGCACGTGATAAGAGCCAGAAGCTATTTTCACACCAAAGTTCCTCCTTGCCAATCTCCCGATTGGCCAAAGCTTTAGGCGATCCTATTGGATGCCTAACGCTTTGGCGGAAAAGGAGACATGACGGAGGAAGCCTGAGGAGCCAAGCGGACACAGGAGCCACATCCGCCACTACAGAAGAAGAAGAAGGAAGTGCCGCGTATGACGGGCACAAGTGACTGCATATGGAGGGCACAACTGCTGCGTATGACGGGCACAAGTGACCTACCCCAGTCTATGATATTCACGGACCAAAAAAAAGCATCTGCGCATGCGCCTTGGACCAGAGATCAGCTGTGCTCCTGACGTACGAGCACCGGAAGTGACGCGGTCCGATTTTTTCACAGGTCCGAGGATGGCGGTGGGGGGGGGTGATCCCTACAGCTGGGAGGATTTTGGGGGGGGGTGATCCCTACAGCTGGGAGGATGGCGGTGGGGGGGGGGGGTGATTCGTACACTTGGGACATTAGAGTGTCAGCTCCTGGGCTCAGCCATAGACTATAGTG
This sequence comes from Rana temporaria, assembly GCF_905171775.1. Taxonomy (NCBI): domain Eukaryota; kingdom Metazoa; phylum Chordata; class Amphibia; order Anura; family Ranidae; genus Rana; species Rana temporaria. The sequence goes on along the minus strand of NC_053493.1, from coordinate 427,237,238 downwards.
GGGACATTAGAGTGTCAGCTCCCTGGCTCAGCCATAGACTATAGTGGGACATTAGAGTGTCAGCTCCTGGGCTCAGCCATAGACTATAGTGGGACATTAGAGTGTCAGCTCCTGGGCTCAGCCATAGACTATAGTGGGACATTAGAGTGTCAGCTCCTGGGCTCAGCCATAGACTATAGTGGGGACATTAGAGTGTCAGCTCCTGGGCTCAGCCATAGACTATAGTGGGGACATTAGAGTGTCAGGTCCTGGGCTCAGTCATAGACTATAGTGGGGACATTAGAGTGTCAGCTCCTGGGCTCAGTCATAGACTATAGTGGGACATTAGAGTGTCAGCTCCTGGGCTTAGCCATAGACTATAGTGGGGACATTAGAGTGTCAGGTCCTGGGCTCAGTCATAGACTATAGTGGGGACATTAGAGTGTCAGCTCCTGGGCTCAGTCATAGACTATAGTGGGGACATTAGAGTGTCAGCTCCTGGGCTCAGTCATAGACTGCACTGAGGACATTAGAGTGTCAGCTCTTGGGCTCAGCCATAGACCATAGTGGGACATTATGGCTGATCGCAGAAGCTGACACTCTAATGTCCCCACTATAGTCTATGACTGAGCCCAGGAGCTGACACTCTAGACCAGCGGTCACCAACCTTTTTGGCATCGGGGACCGGCATTGTGGATGAAAATTGTGCCAAGGCCTGAGGGGGGGTGTCTGGGTGACGATGCGATTTTTCGTGGCCAATTGGTCAGGAAATGGTTGGTGTTGGCACTTCAATCATCACAACGCCGTGCTTAATATGGTGTCAGGATGATTGAAGAACATTATTTTTATTATTATATTGTAATATAAACTTCAATAGCTAAACTCACCATAATGCAGAATCTGCCACCGGATGCAGCTTGCCACTGCCTCCTATATGCAAATTGTCACTAAGCACAGTGAGTTCCGCGTGACAGAGAACAGTGGTGATGCGGGGCGGGCAGTGCGAGATGATGTAATTTCAGGCTTGTGTAGTATACGGACAGGCTAGTGTAGTATATGGACAGGCTAGTGTAGTATAGGGACAGGCTAGTGTAGTATAGGGACAGGCTAGTGTAGTATATGGACAGGCTAGTGTAGTATAGGGACAGGCTAGTGTAGTATATGGACAGGCTAGTGTAGTATATGGACAGGCTAGTGTAGTATAGGGACAGGCTAGTGTAGTATAGGGACAGGCTAGTGTAGTATAGGGACAGGCTAGTGTAGTATACGGACAGGCTAGTGTAGTATACGGACAGGCTAGTGTAGTATAGGGACAGGCTAGTGTAGTATACGGACAGGCTAGTGTAGTATAGGGACAGGCTAGTGTAGTATAAGGACAGGCTAGTGTAGTATAGGGACAGGCTAGTGTAGTGTATGGACAGGCTAGTGTAGTATAGGGACAGGCTAGTGTAGTATAGGGACAGGCTAGTGTAGTATAGGGTCAGGCTAGTGTAGTATAGGGACAGGCTAGTGTAGTATAGGGACAGGCTAGTGTAGTATAGGGACAGGCTAGTGTAGTATAGGGACAGGCTCGTGTAGTATAGGGACAGGCTAGTGTAGTATAGGGACAGGCTAGTGTAGTATAGGGACAGGCTAGTGTAGTATATGGACAGGCTAGTGTAGTATAGGGACAGGCTAGTGTAGTATAGGGACAGGCTAGTGTAGTATAGGGACAGGCTAGTGTAGTATAGGGACAGGCTAATGTAGTAAACGGACAGGCTAGTGTAGTATACGGACAGGCTAGTGTAGTATAGGGACAGGCTAGTGTAGTATAGGGACAGGCTAGTGTAGTATACGGACAGGCTTGTGTAGTATACGGACAGGCTAGTGTAGTATAGGGACAGGCTAGTGTAGTATAGGGACAGGCTAGTGTAGTATAGGGACAGGCTAGTGTAGTATAGGGACAGGCTAGTGTAGTATAGGGACAGGCTAGTGTAGTATACGGACAGGCTAGTGTAGTATAGGGACAGGCTAGTGTAGTATAGGGACAGGCTAGTGTAGTATAGGGACAGGCTAGTGTAGTATACGGACAGGCTAGTGTAGTATATGGACAGGCTAGTGTAGTATATGGACAGGCTAGTGTAGTATACGGACAGGCTAGTGTAGTATAGGGACAGGCTAGTGTAGTATAGGGACAGGCTAGTGTAGTATACGGACAGGCTAGTGTAGTATATGGACAGGCTAGTGTAGTATACGGACAGGCTAGTGTAGTATACGGACAGGCTAGTGTAGTATAGGGACAGGCTAGTGTAGTATAGGGACAGGCTAGTGTAGTATACGGACAGGCTAGTGTAGTATAGGGACAGGCTAGTGTAGTATATGGACAGGCTCGTGTAGTATACGGACAGGCTAGTGTAGTATACGGACAGGCTAGTGTAGTATAGGGACAGGCTAGTGTAGTATAGGGACAGGCTAATGTAGTAAACGGACAGGCTAGTGTAGTATACGGACAGGCTAGTGTAGTATACGGACAGGCTAGTGTAGTATAGGGACAGGCTAGTGTAGTATAGGGACAGGCTAGTGTAGTATACGGACAGGCTTGTGTAGTATACGGACAGGCTAGTGTAGTATAGGGACAGGCTAGTGTAGTATAGGGACAGGCTAGTGTAGTATAGGGACAGGCTAGTGTAGTATAGGGACAGGCTAGTGTAGTATAGGGACAGGCTAGTGTAGTATACGGACAGGCTAGTGTAGTATATGGACAAGCTAGTGTAGTATACGGACAGGCTAGTGTAGTATAGGGACAGGCTAGTGTAGTATAGGGACAGGCTAGTGTAGTATAGGGACAGGCTAGTGTAGTATACGGACAGGCTAGTGTAGTATAGGGACAGGCTAGTGTAGTATATGGACAGGCTCGTGTAGTATACGGACAGGCTAGTGTAGTATACGGACAGGCTAGTGTAGTATAGGGACAGGCTAGTGTAGTATACGGACAGGCTAGTGTAGTATAGGGACAGGCTAGTGTAGTATACGGACAGGCTAGTGTAGTATATGGACAAGCTAGTGTAGTATACGGACAGGCTAGTGTAGTATAGGGACAGGCTAGTGTAGTATATGGACAGGCTAGTGTAGTATATGGACAGGCTAGTGTAGTATATGGACAGGCTAGTGTAGTATATGGACAGGCTAGTGTAGTATAGGGACAGGCTAGTGTAGTATACGGACAGGCTAGTGTAGTATACGGACAGGCTAGTGTAGTATATGGACAGGCTAGTGTAGTATATGGACAGGCTAGTGTAGTATAGGGACAGGCTAGTGTAGTATAGGGACAGGCTAGTGTAGTATAGGGACAGGCTAGTGTAGTATATGGACAAGCTAGTGTAGTATACGGACAGGCTAGTGTAGTATAGGGACAGGCTAGTGTAGTATATGGACAGGCTAGTGTAGTATATGGACAGGCTAGTGTAGTATATGGACAGGCTAGTGTAGTATAGGGACAGGCTAGTGTAGTATAGGGACAGGCTAGTGTAGTATAGGGACAGGCTAGTGTAGTATAAGGACAGGCTAGTGTAGTATACGGACAGGCTAGTGTAGTATATGGACAGGCTAGTGTAGTATAGGGACAGGCTAGTGTAGTATAGGGACAGGCTAGTGTAGTATATGGACAGGCTAGTGTAGTATACGGACAGGCTAGTGTAGTATAGGGACAGGCTAGTGTAGTATAGGGACAGGCTAGTGTAGTATAGGGACAGGCTAGTGTAGTATAGGGACAGGCTAGTGTAGTATAGGGACAGGCTAGTGTAGTATACGGACAGGCTAGTGTAGTATAGGGACAGGCTAGTGTAGTATAGGGACAGGCTAGTGTAGTATAGGGACAGGCTAGTGTAGTATATGGACAGGCTAGTGTAGTATAGGGACAGGCTAGTGTAGTATATGGACAGGCTAGTGTAGTATAGGGACAGGCTAGTGTAGTATAGGGACAGGCTCGTGTAGTATACGGACAGGCTAGTGTAGTATACGGACAGGCTAGTGTAGTATAGGGACAGGCTAGTGTAGTATACGGACAGGCTAGTGTAGTATACGGACAGGCTAGTGTAGTATAGGGACAGGCTAGTGGAGTATACGGACAGGCTAGTGTAGTATAGGGACAGGCTAGTGTAGTATATGGACAGGCTCGTGTAGTATACGGACAGGCTAGTGTAGTATACGGACAGGCTAGTGTAGTATACGGACAGGCTAGTGTAGTATAGGGACAGGCTAGTGTAGTATACGGACAGGCTAGTGTAGTATAGGGACAGGCTAGTGTAGTATACGGACAGGCTAGTGTAGTATATGGACAGGCTAGTGTAGTATATGGACAGGCTAGTGTAGTATACGGACAGGCTAGTGTAGTATAGGGACAGGCTAGTGTAGTATATGGACAGGCTAGTGTAGTATAGGGACAGGCTAGTGTAGTATATGGACAGGCTAGTGTAGTATACGGACAGGCTAGTGTAGTATACGGACAGGCTAGTGTAGTATAGGGACAGGCTAGTGTAGTATATGGACAGGCTAGTGTAGTATAGGGACAGGCTAGTGTAGTATAGGGACAGGCTAGTGTAGTATATGGACAGGCTAGTGTAGTATACGGACAGGCTAGTGTAGTATAGGGACAGGCTCGTGTAGTATACGGACAGGCTAGTGTAGTATACGGACAGGCTAGTGTAGTATACGGACAGGCTAGTGTAGTATAGGGACAGGCTAGTGTAGTATACGGACAGGCTAGTGTAGTATACGGACAGGCTAGTGTAGTATACGGACAGGCTAGTGTAGTATAGGGACAGGCTAGTGTAGTATACGGACAGGCTAGTGTAGTATAGGGACAGGCTAGTGTAGTATACAGACAGGCTAGTGTAGTATAGGGACAGGCTAGTGTAGTATAGGGACAGGCTAGTGTAGTATAGGGACAGGCTAGTGTAGTATAGGGACAGGCTCGTGTAGTATAGGGACAGGCTAGTGTAGTATAGGGACAGGCTAGTGTAGTATACGGACAGGCTAGTGTAGTATAGGGACAGGCTAGTGTAGTATAGGGACAGGCTAGTGTAGTATACAGACAGGCTAGTGTAGTATAGGGACAGGCTAGTGTAGTATAGGGACAGGCTAGTGTAGTATAGGGACAGGCTAGTGTAGTATATGGACAGGCTAGTGTAGTATATGGACAGGCTAGTGTAGTATATGGACAGGCTAGTGTAGTATATGGACAGGCTAGTGTAGTATAGGGACAGGCTAGTGTAGTATATGGACAGGCTAGTGTAGTATACGGACAGGCTAGTGTAGTATAGGGACAGGCTAGTGTAGTATAGGGACAGGCTAGTGTAGTATATGGACAGGCTAGTGTAGTATACGGACAGGCTAGTGTAGTATACGGACAGGCTTGTGTAGTATACGGACAGGCTAGTGTAGTATACGGACAGGCTAGTGTAGTATAGGGACAGGCTAGTGTAGTATAGGGACAGGCTAGTGTAGTATAGGGACAGGCTAGTGTAGTATATGGACAGGCTAGTGTAGTATAGGGACAGGCTAGTGTAGTATAGGGACAGGCTAGTGTAGTATAGGGACAGGCTAGTGTAGTATATGGACAGGCTAGTGTAGTGTATGGACAGGCTAGTGTAGTATAGGGACAGGCTAGTGTAGTATACGGACAGGCTAGTGTAGTATACGGACAGGCTAGTGTAGTATACGGACAGGCTAGTGTAGTATACGGACAGGCTAGTGTAGTATATGGACAGGCTAGTGTAGTATAGGGACAGGCTCGTGTAGTATATGGACAGGCTAGTGTAGTATACGGACAGGCTAGTGTAGTATAGGGACAGGCTAGTGTAGTATACGGACAGGCTAGTGTAGTATAGGGACAGGCTTGTGTAGTATACGGACAGGCTAGTGTAGTATACGGACAGGCTAGTGTAGTATACGGACAGGCTAGTGTAGTATAGGGACAGGCTAGTGTAGTATAGGGACAGGCTAGTGTAGTATATGGACAGGCTAGTGTAGTATAGGGACAGGCTAGTGTAGTATACGGACAGGCTAGTGTAGTATACGGACAGGCTAGTGTAGTATAGGGACAGGCTCGTGTAGTATACGGACAGGCTAGTGTAGTATACGGACAGGCTAGTGTAGTATACGGACAGGCTAGTGTAGTATAGGGACAGGCTAGTGTAGTATACGGACAGGCTAGTGTAGTATACGGACAGGCTAGTGTAGTATAGGGACAGGCTAGTGTAGTATATGGACAGGCTAGTGTAGTATACGGACAGGCTAGTGTAGTGTATGGACAGGCTAGTGTAGTATACGGACAGGCTAGTGTAGTATAGGGACAGGCTAGTGTAGTATAGGGACAGGCTAGTGTAGTATACGGACAGGCTAGTGTAGTATACGGACAGGCTAGTGTAGTATAGGGACAGGCTAGTGTAGTATACGGACAGGCTAGTGTAGTATACGGACAGGCTAGTGTAGTATAGAGACAGGCTAGTGTAGTATACGGACAGGCTAGTGTAGTATATGGACAGGCTAGTGTAGTATACGGACAGGCTAGTGTAGTATACGGACAGGCTAGTGTAGTATATGGACAGGCTAGTGTAGTATACGGACAGGCTAGTGTAGTATAGGGACAGGCTAGTGTAGTATACGGACAGGCTAGTGTAGTATACGGACAGGCTAGTGTAGTATACGGACAGGCTAGTGTAGTATAGGGACAGGCTAGTGTAGTATACGGACAGTCTAGTGTAGTATATGGACAGGCTAGTGTAGTATACGGACAGGCTAGTGTAGTATACGGACAGGCTAGTGTAGTATACGGACAGGCTAGTGTAGTATACGGACAGGCTAGTGTAGTATAGGGACAGGCGAGTGTAGTATAGGGACAGGCTAGTGTAGTATACGGACAGGCTAGTGTAGTATATGGACAGGCTAGTGTAGTATACGGACAGGCTAGTGTAGTATACGGACAGGCTAGTGTAGTATACGGACAGGCTAGTGTAGTATACGGACAGGCTAGTGTAGTATAGGGACAGGCTAGTGTAGTATACGGACAGGCTAGTGTAGTATAGGGACAGGCTAGTGTAGTATAGGGACAGGCTAGTGTAGTATAGGGACAGGCTAGTGTAGTATAGGGACAGGCTAGTGTAGTATATGGAAAGGCTAGTGTAGTATAGGGACAGGCTAGTGTAGTATAGGGACAGGCTAGTGTAGTATAGGGACAGGCTAGTGTAGTATAGGGACAGGCTAGTGTAGTATATGGACAGGCTAGTGTAGTATAGGGACAGGCTAGTGTAGTATAGGGACAGGCTAGTGTAGTGTAGGGACAGGCTAGTGTAGTATAGGGACAGGCTAGTGTAGTATACGGACAGGCTAGTGTAGTATAGGGACAGGCTAGTGTAGTATAGGGACAGGCTAGTGTAGTATAGGGACAGGCTAGTGTAGTATACGGACAGGCTAGTGTAGTATATGGACAGGCTAGTGTAGTATAGGGACAGGCTAGTGTAGTATATGAACAGGCTAGTGTAGTATAGGGACAGGCTAGTGTAGTATAGAGACAGGCTAGTGTAGTATACGGACAGGCTAGTGTAGTATAGGGACAGGCTAGTGTAGTATAGGGACAGGCTAGTGTAGTATAGGGACAGGCTAGTGTAGTATAGGGACAGGCTAGTGTAGTATACGGACAGGCTAGTGTAGTATAGGGACAGGCTAGTGTAGTATACGGACAGGCTAGTGTAGTATAGGGACAGGCTAGTGTAGTATACGGACAGGCTAGTGTAGTATACGGACAGGCTAGTGTAGTATAAGGACAGGCTAGTGTAGTATAGGGACAGGCTAGTGTAGTATACGGACAGGCTAGTGTAGTATAGGGACAGGCTAGTGTAGTATACGGACAGGCTAGTGTAGTATAGGGACAGGCTAGTGTAGTATAGGGACAGGCTAGTGTAGTATAGGGACAGGCTAGTGTAGTATACGAACAGGCTAGTGTAGTATAGGGACAGGCTAGTGTAGTATAGGGACAGGCTCGTGTAGTATAGGGACAGGCTCGTGTAGTATATGTGCCCCATCATTGGTGACATTGGGCCTCATTGTTGGTGTCACTGGTAGGAATTTTGCCTCATGATCGGTGTTATTGGGAGGAACTGTGCCACTTTGTTGGTGACATATAACCAAGGGCCATATAAAGGCAAGCGAAGGGCCACATCTGGCCCCCGGGGCCGCAGTTTGGAGACCACTGAGTTAGAGGAATGAAGGGGGTTAGCAGTGAAAGGGTTCATAAATTAAAAGGAATAAACATTTGACTCGGCAGTTAAAGGGTTAAAAATAGGAGGAAAATATGATTTGGCAGTTGAAGAGAATAAACCTCCCTAAAGGGGGCGCAGAGAGCAATAAAAACCAGACAGGGGTTCTAATCCCTCTCCACTCCATCCAACACTAACTATAAACAGGATCTCCTTTATTTATAATGTAACATATGGGGGAGAAATGGGGATACAATGATTTGGCGGTGAGAGGGTTAATGTGTGTGGTGGGGGAGGGGGAGTTTTTTTTTTACTTGGTTTGGCAGTTGAAGGGTTGAAATAAATGAAGAATATAGTTTGGTAGTGAAAGGGTTAAATCTCATTCACAATGACATGTTCTTCCCGGAGCCGCGTCCCTATGAGATCCGTATTCCGATCCTACAGCCTGAATTCACAAAGCTCACAAATCAGGACGTGGCCCCTTTAAGAAAAATCGTCAGTTATTTTTTTTTTGCTGAGTCAGCAAAAAAAAAAAATAACTGAAATTTTTTTTTAAAGGGAAAAAAACCTGACAGGAGTTCTTTTATTTCAATAGTTTTTTATTGATATTTTTCAATCAAACAAAAAAATGCATTACAATAGCATATAGTACACAATGCATCGTAACAGTAGGAGACAAAGTAATACTCATTATCTAACATACAGATATGTGTTGGCTAAGCAATATAATACTACCAATTATCATAAGAAAAAATGTTGAGTATTTTCTGTAGAATATTTTCTCAATAGTATCAAGTCAATAAGAGATCAAATCACAATATCAAAGGGAAAAGAAAGAAATACATTAGCAAACAAATAAAATAAAGGAACTAGCTTTCCCGAACACCCCATATGGGAATCATAGTGTTGGAGAGCTATCTCCTCTCATATTTCCTATCTGAATAGTAAACAACGTGTCGGAGGAAATAAGGTAAACAGAATTATGTCCTGTTTTTGAACCAGACGTTCCAGAGGTCCCATTGGATTGAGTATTTATGAAGAGAGCCCAAGGATGACGCTAAAATCCTTTCATAGGAATTATGTAAATCCAAGAGGTCAATAGCGTCATCAGGGGAAGGCGGATCGGGATCTTTCCACTTTCTTGTAATCGACAATCTAGCTGCCAAGAGTAGATGGGTTATCGTTCTACGAAGATTAAATGAAAACCTGTCTATTCCTAATGATAAAATAGCCAATGCTGGATCAGGAGCCACTCGTGTTTGAGTCAGGTCAGATATTATATTGAAGATTCCTGCCCAATAGTCTGTGAGCTTTGGACAACTCCATAATATATGGAATATGTCTCCTCTGACTGAAGTTGGGCAACGTCTCCAACAAGCTGCAGGGGTTTGGGGGTGAAATTTAGACACTATTACCGGAGTAAGGTACCAACGCAAAGTGATTTTGATAGATAACTCCCACAAGGAGGTGCAACGAGTGGCAGATTGATTGGCCTTACAGGCCAAGCGCCATTGGTCATTCGTGAAAGAGCATTTAAGATCTTTTTCCCAAAGAGGATGGGAGGCAGATTTATTAAAAACTCGTTTTTGTTGCATTAATTGATAAAATAAAGAAATGCCCTTATTTTGTCGTATTGGCGAAGAAAAATAGGTCCAAGCTGAAGCATTAACTTGTTTGGAAATATTGCCAAGTTTATATAGACAATGCATTAATTGAGTATATTGAAACTCGTTGGTGTGAGGGAGGTCATATTCCGATTGGATAGAAGAAAAGGTCTTGATGTATCCATTCGAATAAAAGTCGTCCAGATACCTAATACCTTTCTGGTTCCAAAAGGAAATCGGCATCCTGTTAGTAACAAAGTATAATGTTTGGATGGGAATTCTAACTTCGACTCCGGGCCCTGCTAGACCAGTGGAGCTTATAAATTTTTGCCAAGTTCGTATGGATGCAAGCATCGTAGGAGGTAAGTGTATTGGGGTCTTAACACCCAATAGAGAACCAAACAACCAGAGGTTGGTAGAACCATACTTACAGTAACTAGCCTCTATCAGCCCCCATTGAGTAGTAGGAGTATGATAGAACCACTCCTTCAGTTGGGACAAGATGGAGGAATGATAATAGTCCTGGAAATCAATATATCCAGTTCCACCGCTCATTCTGGGCCATATTCTCATACATTTCAGGCGGTGGAACGTATGTACTTTACGTTACGCCGCCGCAAGTTTAAGTGGCAAGTGCCTGATTCCCAAACCACTTACCTGTGAACTTGCGGCGGCATCGCGTAAAGTCCACCCGCGTAAGCCATCCTAATTCAAATGATCCTGGCAGGGGGCGTGGATCATTTAAATTAGGCGCGCTCCCGCGCCGATCGTAATGCGCATGCTCCGTCGGGTAAATTACCCGACTTGCATTGCGCTAAATGACGTCTCACGGACGTCATTTGTTTTGACTGTAACGTAAATGGCGTCCAGCGCCATTCACGGACGACTTACGTAAACGACGTTCAATTTTGAAATTTCGACGCGGGATCGACGGCCATACTTAACATTGAGTACGCCACCTAGGGGGCATCTTTATCTTTACGCCGCGCAGGGGCATACCTAGAGCATTTGGCACCCGGGGCGGATCCAATATCTGGCACCCCCCACACGTTAAAATGTAAAAAACACCTCACTGTGCCCCCTGCATACCTCTGCATCCTTCAATATCTTTTTGTTACTACTGTGTACCCCTCTCCACAACTGCACCTCTGGACCACTTTACATTACACAGCACCCTGCATCACTGGACCCCTTTACATTACACAGCCCCCTGCATCACTGGATCCCTTTACATTACACAGCCCCCTGCATCACTGGATCCCTTTACATTACACAGCCCCCTGCATCACTGGATCCCTTTACATTACACAGCCCCCTGCATCACTGGATCCCTTTACATTACACAGCCCCCTGCATCACTGGATCCCTTTACATTACACAGCCCCCTGCATCACTGGATCCCTTTACATTACACAGCCCCCTGCATCACTGGATCCCTTTACATTACACAGCCCCCTGCACCACTGGACCCCTTTACATTACACAGCACCCTGCATCACTGGACCCCTTTACATTACACAGCCCCCTGCATCACTGGACCCCTTTACATTACACAGCACCCTGCATCACTGGACCCCTTTACATTACACAGCCCCCTGCATCACTGGACCCCTTTACATTACACAGCCCCCTGCACCTCTGGACCCCTTTACATTACACAGCCCCCTGCATCACTGGATCCCTTTACATTACACAGCCCCCTGCATCACTGGATCCCTTTACATTACACAGCCCCCTGCACCTCTGGACCCCTTTACATTACACAGCCCCCTGCATCACTGGACCCCTTTACATTACACAGCCCCCTGCATCACTGGACCCCTTTACATTACACAGCCCCCTGCACCTCTGGACCCCTTTACATTACACAGCCCCCTGCATCACTGGACCCCTTTACATTACACAGCCCCCTGCATCACTGGATCCCTTTACATTACACAGCCCCCTGCATCACTGGATCCCTTTAAAATTACACAGTACCCTGCATCACTGGACCCCTTTAAAATTACACAGCACCCTGTATCACTGGACCCCTTTACATCTCACAGCCCCCTTCACCTCTGGACCCTTTTACATTACACAGCCCCCTGCACCACTGGACCCCTTTACATTACAAAGCCACCTGCACCTCTGGACCCCTTTACATTACACAGCACCCTGCATCACTGCACCCCTTTTACATTACACAGCACCCTGCATCACTGGACCCCTTTACATTACACAGCACCCTGCATCACTGGATCCCTTTAAAATTACACAGTACCCTGCATCACTGGACCCCTTTAAAATTACACAGCACCCTGTATCACTGGACCCCTTTACATCTCACAGCCCCCTTCACCTCTGGACCCTTTTACATTACACAGCCCCCTGCACCTCTGGACCCTTTTACATTACAAAGCCACCTGCATCACTGCACCCCTTTACATTACACAGCACCCTGCATCACTGCACCCCTTTTACATTACACAGCCGCCTGCACCTCTGCACCCCTTTACATCACATAGCCCCCTGCACCTCTGGACCCTTTTACACTACACAGCCCTCTGCACCCCTTTACATTACACAGCACCCTGCACCTCTGGACCCCTTTACATTACACAGCACCCTGCATCACTGGCCCCCTTTACATCTCATAGCCCCCTGCACCTCTGGACCCTTTTACATTACACAACACCCTGCATCACTGCACCCCTTTTACATTACACAGCCCCCTGCATCACTGGCCCCCTTTACATCTCATAGCCCCCTGCACCTCTGGACCCTTTTACATTACACAACACCCTGCATCACTGCACCCCTTTTACATTACACAGCCACCTGCACCTCTGGTCATGTCAGCTAAAAAAAAAAAAAAAAAATTTTTTTTTTTTTTTTTTTTTTTTTTTAATCGGGATGGTGTCACCCCTCTAGTGGGTGTCACCCGGTGCGGCCCGCACCCCCCGCACCCCCCTAGCAACGCCACTGACGCCGCGTATCGCTTACGGAAACGACGTTAAAACACTACGGCGGGCAAGCGTACGTTCGAGAATCGGCGTGACTAGTCATTTGCATATTCTACGCTGACGGCCACCTAGCGGTCAGCGTAAATATTGCAGCCTAAGATACAACGGCGCAGGCCGTCGTATCTTAGGCATGTTTAAGTGTATCTCAGTTTGAGAATACACTTAAACATAGGAAACTGACTTACGTAGGCGTATCTGTTGATACGCCTACGTAACTTGTTTGAGAATATGGCCCTCTATGTTTAATTAACCTATCATGAGTACACCTGGATTTCTTCCCATTCCAGACAAATTTAGACAAGAGAGATTGCATGGACTTAAAAAACATAACAGGAACAGGAATGGGCAAAGTCCTGAAAAAATATAAAACTTGTGGAAGATGTACCATTTTGAAGGCTGATAATCTACCCCACCAAGAAAATTCGAATTTGCTCAAAATCTGAAGGTCAGTTTGTAGTTTACTTCTAAGGGCAAGGTAGTTGTGTTCATATCTGACAGGAGTTCTAATCCCTCTCCACTCCATCCAACACTAGCAAGAAACTTTTATTTTTAATTTACACCTTATGATTACCTAATAAAAATGATAAAATAGAACATAAATATATATATATTTACAAGTCATTACATCCACGTTGTATATCCAGTTAAGCCCCGGACCAATATGCAGCCTAAAGACCCAAGGTGTTTTTACAGTTCGGGACTGCGTCGCTTTAACAGACAATTGCGCGGTCGTGCGACGTGGCTCCCAAACAAAATTGGCGTCCTTTTTCCCCCCACAAATAGAGCTTTCTTTTGGTGGTATTTGATCACATCTGCGGTTTTTAGTTTTTGCGCTATAAACAAAAATAGAGCGACAATTTTGAAAAAAATGCAATATTTTTTGCTGTAATAAATATCCCCCAAAAACATATTTTTTTTTTCCCCTCAGTTTAGGCCGATACGTATTCTTCTACCTATTTTTAGTAAAAAAAAAATCGCAATAAGCGTTTATCGATTGGTTTGCGCAAAATTTATAGCGTTTACAAAATAGGGGATAGTTTTATTGCATTTTTATAAATTTTTTTTTTTTTACTACTAATGGCGGCGATCAACAATTTTTTTCGTGACTGCGACATTATGGCGGACACTTCGGACAATTTTGACACATTTTTGGGACCATTGTCATTTTCACAGCAAAAAATGCATTTAAATTGCACTGATTACTATGAAAATGACAATTGCAGTTTGGGAGTTAACCACAAGGGGGCGCTGTAGGAGTTAGGGTGCACCTAGTGTGTGTTTACAACTGTAGGGGGGTGTGGCTGTAGGAATGACGTCATCGATCGTGTCTTCCCTATAAAGGGAATGACGCGATCGATGCAGCGCCATAGTGAAGCACGGGGAAGCCGTGTTTACATACAGCTCTCCCCGTTCTTCAGCTCCGGGGAGCGATCGCGACGGAGCGGCTATAAACAAATAGCCGCGCCGTGGTCCCGGATCGCTCCCCGAGCGGACCCGACCTCCGCATGTAGCGGGGGGGGGGGGGTCCCGATCGGACCCCCCACCCGCTAATAGGCAAGGACGTACATGTACGCCCATGTGCCTGTACGCAGGCCCGTCGCAACAGGACAGGCAAGGCAAGCAATTGCTTGGGGCCCCGAGCTAGTAAGGGGCCCCCAAGCTGGCTCGTCGGTCTGCCTGCTGCTATATTCACAGGCTCCCCACGAGCCCCCCTCCTCCCGCATGGAGAGCCGCACAGCTGAATCCTGGAGTTCAGTGCCGAAGCGTGCAGTTGCACTGAACTCCAGGATTCAGCTGTGCGGGAGGAGGGGGGCTCGCGGGGGGGGGGCCAAATTGGCGCGGTCACCCGGGACAGTGCAGCCGTCCCTCTCTCTCCACTGACTGCAATACAGTCACACTTCGGCTCCTCCCCTCCTCCTGGCTGTGTACACATTGAGCCATGAGGGGGGAGGAGCCGAGGAGAGACACGAGTGAGAGAGCCGTGCTGCACAGTGCACACAGTAAACAGGAGGTAAGGGGGGGGAGCAGATAAGAGGTGAACGAACGAATGAAGTGATGTGGGGGGAGAGGGTGTCATGGGGATATGTGCTGGGGAGTGATTTGAGATGAGCTGGGAAGATGATATGTGCTAGTGTGTGTGTGGGGGGGTCCGATTCCCCCCCCCCCACTAGCACATATCATCTTCCCAGCTCATCTCAAATCACTCCCCAGCACATATCCCCATGACACCCTCCCCCCCCAAATTAAAAGATGCTCTGTCCCCCTGTCCCCATCCCACCCTGTCCTTATCCCACCCTGTCCTTATCCCACCCTGTCCTCATCCCACCCTGTGCTCATCCCACCCTGTACTCATCCCACCCTGTCCCCATCCCACCCTGTACTCATCCCACCCTGTCCCCATCCCACCCTGTCCCCATCCCACCCTGTGCTTATCCCACCCTGTCCCCATCCCACCCTGTCCCCATCCCACCCTGTACTCATCCCACCCTGTCCCCATCCCACCCTGTCCCCATCCCACCCTGTGCTTATCCCACCCTGTCCTCATCCCACCCTGTCCTCATCCCACCCTGTACTCATCCCACCCTGTGCTTATCCCACCCTGTCCCCATCCCACCCTGTACTCATCCCACCCTGTACTCATCCCACCCTGTGCTTATCCCACCCTGTGCTTATCCCACCCTGTGCTTATCCCACCCTGTCCCCATCCCACCCTGTCCCCATCCCACCCTGTCCTCATCCCACCCTGTCCTCATCCCACCCTGTGCTTATCCCACCCTGTCCTCATCCCACCCTGTGCTTATCCCACCATGTGCTTATCCCACCCTGTCCCCATCCCACCCTGTCCTCATCCCACCCTGTCCTCATCCCACCCTGTGCTCATCCCACCCTGTACTCATCCCACCCTGTGCTCATCCCACCCTGTCCCCATCCCACCCTGTCCCCATCCCACCCTGTACTCATCCCACCCTGTCCCCATCCCACCCTGTCCCCATCCCACCCTGTGCTTATCCCACCCTGTCCTCATCCCACCCTGTACTCATCCCACCCTGTACTCATCCCACCCTGTGCTTATCCCACCCTGTCCCCATCCCACCCTGTACTCATCCCACCCTGTGCTTATCCCACCCTGTGCTTATCCCACCCTGTGCTTATCCCACCCTGTGCTTATCCCACCCTGTCCCCATCCCACCCTGTCCCCATCCCACCCTGTCCTCATCCCACCCTGTGCTCATCCCACCCTGTCCTCATCCCACCCTGTCCTCATCCCACCCTGTACTCATCCCACCCTGTCCCCATCCCACCCTGTCCCCATCCCACCCTGTCCCCATCCCACCCTGTGCTTATCCCACCCTGTGCTTATCCCACCCTGTCCCCATCCCACCCTGTCCTCATCCCACCCTGTACTCATCCCACCCTGTGCTTATCCCACCCTGTCCTCATCCCACCCTGTACTCATCCCACCCTGTGCTTATCCCACCCTGTGCTTATCCCACCCTGTGCTTATCCCACCCTGTCCTCATCCCACCCTGTACTCATCCCACCCTGTACTCATCCCACCCTGTGCTCATCCCACCCTGTGCTCATCCCACCCTGTCCTCATCCCACCCTGTGCTCATCCCACCCTGTGCTCATCCCACCCTGTGCTTATCCCACCCTGTCCTCATCCCACCCTGTCCTCATCCCACCCTGTCCTCATCCCACCCTGTGCTTATCCCACCCTGTGCTTATCCCACCCTGTGCCCATCCCACTCTGTGCCCATCCCACCCTGTCCCTATCCCACCCTGTCCCTATCCCACCCTGTGCTCATCCCACCCTGTGCTCATCCCACCCTCTGCACTCATCCCATGAAAATGACAGGACGAGTCTTAAAAAGGAAGGGGTGCCCGAGTTTCACCAGGCCTAGGGCAGCACAAAACCTAAATACACCCCTGGGCGCACCACACACGAGTCTGTCCCGGCCTTCGGTAAGATCACCGCTACCGTCGGTCTGTATCCATGCGCCGCTCGTGTCCTGCCTGGCTCCCTCTCCCCTCCTCCTCCCTCTCCCCTCCTCCTCCCTCCCTCACAGTCCGGAGCCACCAGGAGGAGGCCGCCCACCGGTTCCTGTAGGCTTTGTGTGCATGCAGGGGGGGGGGGGGGCCTCTATGTCCATTTTATTTTGCTTGGGGCCCCCAAATTCCTTCAAACGGCCCTGCCTGTACGTGCCATATTGTGGACGTATATGTACATGCGGGGGTCGGGAACTGGTTATAGACAAAGAAAACGTCAGACCTATAACATCTGCATCTAGAAAACAATCAATATGGGAAATATATATCCTTTTATTTTATTTATTTTGTTATTTTTATTAGATAATCGTAAGATCTGCATCTAGCTAGGGTTGTCCCGATACCACTTTTTTATGTACTCGCCGATTCCGAATACCGATACTTTTTTTTAAATGTGTCCCCAAATGCAGCCATGTCCCCCCCATGTATGCAGCCATGTCCCCCACATATTGTCCCCCGTATATCCAGCCATGTCCCCCGTATATCCAGCCATGTCCCCCGTATAACCAGCCATGTCCCCCGTATAACCAGCCATGTCCCCCGTATATCCAGCCATGTCCCCCATATAACCAGCCATGTCCCCCGTATATCCAGCCATGTCCCCCGTATATCCAGCCATGTCCCCCGTATATCCAGCCATGTCCCCCGTATAACCAGCCATGTCCCCCGTATATCCAGCCATGTCCCCCGTATATCCAGCCATGTCCCCCGTATAACCAGCCATGTCCCCCGTATATCCAGCCATGTCCCCCGTATATCCAGCAATGTCCCCCGTATATCCAGCAATGTCCCCCGTATAACCAGCCATGTCCCCCGTATATCCAGCCATGTCCCCCGTATATCCAGCCATGTCCCCCGTATATCCAGCCATGTCCCCCGTATATCCAGCAATGTCCCCCGTATATCCAGCCATGTCCCCCGTATATCCAGCCATGTCCCCCGTATAACCAGCCATGTCCCCCGTATATCCAGCCATGTCCCCCGTATATCCAGCCATGTCCCCCGTATATCCAGCCATGTCCTCCGTATATCCAGCCATGTCCCCTGTATATCCAGCCATGTCCCCCGTATAACCAGCCATGTCCCCCGTATATCCAGCCATGTCCTCCGTATATCCAGCCATGTCCCCTGTATATCCAGCCATGTCCCCTGTACCTACTGTTAACGTGGCGGCGGCGGCGTTGGTGGCGGTGGCGGCGGGGGGGGGGGTAGTATTCTATTTTAGTATCGGCGGTATTAGCGGGAGTACGAGATACTGGTATCGGTATCGGGACAACCCATCAATCTGGGAAATATATATCCTTTTATTTTATTTATTTTATTATATTTTGTTATTTTTATTAGATAATCGTAAGGTTACAAAAAAAAAAATAAAAAATCCGGATCACCTACTGAGAGTAGTCTGGTGTTACTATGGTAACGCTGTATTAAATACAGTGTGCAATTACATTGTATAAATACATTTTGGAAGCTTGTATGTCACAATACCTATGATGCCCTTTGTTATCTGTGTTTTTATATGTTTTTACCCTTCAAATATTCAATAAACATATTGAAATAAAAAAAAAAATACAGTGTGCAAAAAAATAAAATAATGAAAAAGGTAATAAACAAAAACAAATATTTTTTTTTTTTTTTATTGTTTTTTTTATCACCGTCATTATTTTTACCATTATAAGTTAATAATTACAATGATATTGTTTCCTTTTTTATTTATCATTTTTAATATTGTCATCAATATTTGCTTTATTTATTTTTTGGTGCTACAATTATTATAAATCATTATTTAATTAATAATCGTATTTTTATTGGTAATATTCTTCTTATTATTACTGATATTATTAGTGTATTCATATTTACAATAATAATAACATCATTCATATTAAATTATAATAAAACAAATCAAACATTCAGAATTATTACATTTTATAATATTACACTAATATAAAATACGGGATTATCTCTGAATAATGATAAGGAATTTATTGAGATAAAATAATATCTAATAATAAAAGGAATTGATCGGATTGATCGGCTGCAAGGGAGAACCAATGATTGTTTACAGACACAGACACAATTTTCTCAGTGCTGGTCATGTGACCTGCAGTGTAAAAATAGAAGCACACAGAGAGAAAACAAACATTCTGTTACCATGGTAACCTGCACTGTGAACATAGAGCTATGTGATGTCACAGCTGTGGAAGCGAATAAATAGCCGGCAGGGGGGAGGAGCTGTCAGTTGACAATAGGTCTTCACAGCAGAAGCATCTCTCTTGCAGAGCTCCTGACTGATTGATTTGTATTTCATCACATTATCTCCAGTGATTGGAATTCAGAGTCTATTGATTGATTGGCATTAATTGTCTGATCGTCTATTACTAGTACTTGGCATTTCCTGCCAGTTATTTTCTACAAGCAAAAATGAGGAACCAAATCCTCGTTATGATTGTTTCACTGTTGCTCTCTTTGGGAGGACAGAGATATACCATCATCCAATCCCCAGAGGTCCACGTGGATCAGGAGGGGCCCTCAAATGTCATCCGAGGGCCCCCAGAGGAGGGGATTGTGCAAACACAGCAGCCAGCGAAGATTCCGCTGATTTTTAGGATCCTGTATCCATGGGCTGTCCCCAGAGATGTCATCAGTGGGGCCCCAGAGACCACAATGGAGCAGGAGGAGCCCACAAATGTCATCAGAGGGGCCCCAGAGACCCCAATGGAGCAGGAGGAGCCCACAAATGTCATCAGGGGGCCCCCAGAGGAGGAGATTGTGGAAACTCCACAACAGCCAGCGAAGATTCCGCTGATTTTTAGGATCCTGTATCCATGGGCTGTCCCCAGAGATGTCATCAGAAGGGACCCAGAGACCCCAATGGAGCAGGAGGGGCCCACAAATGTCATCAGGGGGCCCCCAGAGGAGGAGATTGTGGAAACTCCACAACAGCCAGCGAAGATTCCGCTGATTTTTAGGATCCTGTATCCATGGGCTGTCCCCAGAGATGTCATCAGAAGGGACCCAGAGACCCCAATGGAGCAGGAGGGGCCCACAAATGTCATCAGAGGGCCCCCAGAGGAGCTGATTGTGGAAACTCTACAACAGCCAGCGAAGATTCCGCTGATTTTTAGGATCCTGTATCCTTGGGCTGTCCCCAGAGATGTCATCAGAAGGGACCCAGAGACCCCAATGGAGCAGGAGGGTCCCACAAATGTCATCAGAGGGACCCCAGAGACCAGCATGGAGCAGGAGGGGCCCACAAATGTCATCAGAGGTCCCCCAGAGACCCGCATGGAGCAGGAGGGGCCCACACATGTCATCAGAGGGCCCCCAGAGACCCGCATGGAGCAGGAGGGGCCCACACATGTCATCAGAGGGCCCCCAGAGACCCGCATGGAGCAGGAGGGGCTCACAAATGTCACCAGGGGGCCCCCAGAGACCCGCATGGAGGAGGAGAACATGAAGAGGATGGAGCAGCCAGTGGAGGAAACAGTCGGAGGAAATGAAAATGACCCTCTAGAACCCATCAGCCGGTTTTTATCCCTGACCCGTCCTCCAGTCTGGTTTAGCTTTGCAGTCGTGATAAAGTTTCTGATTCTGAAATACATCCTGCGCCAATATCACCTGGCCAGAATATTAGGACGTTTTATGTTCCAGGAGCTGATTGGATTGATTTATCTACTGATCGATATCTGGAACAGACGGGGGGCAGTCTTTGAGAACATGATCCTACCCCTCTATATAAATGCGGGTGATTGGGACCAATGGGTGGTCACCGGGCTCTGGTCAGTCTGGTCCAAGGGGTGGGTGGCCCTAGACAACACAGTGCCACCCGTCCTTATTAATATTGTTACTGAGCACCGGTCAGAATGCTGTCTGGGGGTTATCACCATGCTGGTGGTGCTGCTCCTAATATGTTTCAAGACATTCTACCGACTGCGCCGACCAACAAGTAGCAACATCACCCCACCCCCGAGTCATCCCATTTCCCCAAGTGACGTCATCATACCAGAAAGCGATGACACCATTCCACCACCAAGTGACATCGTTATACCAGAAAGCGATGACACCGTTCCACCACCAAGTGACATCGTCATATCAGAAAGTGATGACACCATTCCACCACCAAGTGACATCGTTATATCAGAAAGCGATGACACCATTCCACCACCAAGTGACATCGTCATATCAGAAAGCGATGACACCATTCCACCACCAAGTGACATCATTATACCAGAAAGCGATGACACCATTCCACCACCAAGTGACATCGTCATATCAGAAAGCGATGACACCATTCCACCACCAAGTGACATCGTCATATCAGAAAGTGATGACACCATTCCACCACCAAGTGACATCGTCATATCAGAAAGCGATGACACCATTCCACCACCAAGTGACATCGTTATATCAGAAAGAGATGACACCATTCCACCACCAAGTGACATCGTCATATCAGAAAGTGATGACACCATTCCACCACCAAGTGACATCGTTATACCAGAAAGCGATGACACCATTCCACCACCAAGTGACATCGTTATACCAGAAAGCGATGACACCATTCCACCACCAAGTGACATCGTTATACCAGAAAGCGATGACACCATTCCACCACCAAGTGACATCGTTATATCAGAAAGTGATGACACCATTCCACCACCAAGTGACATCGTTATACCAGAAAGCGATGACACCATTCCACCACCAAGTGACATCGTTATACCAGAAAGCGATGATACCATTCCACCACCAAGTGACATCGTTATACCAGAAAGTGATGACACCATTCCACCACCAAGTGACATCGTTATACCAGAAAGTGATGATACCATTCCACCACCAAGTGACATCGTTATATCAGAAAGCGATGACACCATTCCACCACCAAGTGACATCGTTATATCAGAAAGCGATGACACCATTCCACCACCAAGTGACATCGTTATACCAGAAAGCGATGACACCATTCCACCACCAAGTGACATCGTTATACCAGAAAGTGATGACACCATTCCACCACCAAGTGACATCGTTATACCAGAAAGCGATGACACCATTCCACCACCAAGTGACATCGTTATACCAGAAAGCGATGACACCATTCCACCACCAAGTGACATCGTTATACCAGAAAGCGATGACACCATTCCACCACCAAGTGACATCGTTATACCAGAAAGCGATGACACCATTCCACCACCAAGTGACATCGTTATACCAGAAAGCGATGACACCATTCCACCACCAAGTGACATCGTTATACCAGAAAGCGATGACACCATTCCACCACCAAGTGACATCGTTATACCAGAAAGCGATGACACCATTCCACCACCAAGTGACATCGTCATACCAGAAAGCGATGACACCATTCCACCACCAAGTGACATCGTTATACCAGAAAGAGATGACACCATTCCACCACCAAGTGACATCGTTATACCAGAAAGCGATGACACCATTCCACCACCAAGTGACATCGTTATACCAGAAAGAGATGACACCATTCCACCATCAAGTGACATCGTTATACCAGAAAGAGATGACACCATTCCACCACCAAGTGACATCGTTATACCAGAAAGCGATGACACCATTCCACCACCAAGTGACATCGTTATACCAGAAAGCGATGACACCATTCCACCACCAAGTGACATCGTTATACCAGAAAGCGATGACACCATTCCACCACCAAGTGACATCGTTATACCAGAAAGAGATGACACCATTCCACCATCAAGTGACATCGTTATACCAGAAAGAGATGACACCATTCCACCACCAAGTGACATCGTTATACCAGAAAGCGATGACACCATTCCACCACCAAGTGACATCGTTATACCAGAAAGTGATGACACCATTCCACCACCAAGTGACATCGTTATACCAGAAAGCGATGACACCATTCCACCACCAAGTGACATCGTTATACCAGAAAGCGATGACACCATTCCACCACCAAGTGACATCGTTATACCAGAAAGCGATGACACCATTCCACCATCAAGTGACATCGTTATACCAGAAAGCGATGACACCATTCCACCACCAAGTGACATCGTTATATCAGAAAGCGATGACACCATTCCACCACCAAGTGACATCGTTATACCAGAAAGCGATGACACCATTCCACCACCAAGTGACATCGTTATACCAGAAAGAGATGACACCATTCCACCACCAAGTGAGAATGCAGAAAGCACCATGGGGGAGGCGGCCATTCCCATTTCCAGAGTTGCATCTCCTCGAGCTTCCCTTGGTGATTGGATAAGACAGAAACTAAAGGAGCTCCAACCAAAAATGGAGGTTGGGCACACGGATATCGTCCCACGAAAGAGTGACATCATCCCACCAAGTGATGTCATCATTCCACCATCAAGGAAAAATGCAGCGAGCACCATGGAGGAGGCGGCCATTCCCATTTCCAGAGTTGCATCTCCTCGAGTTTCCCTTAGTGCTTGGATAAGACAGAAAATAAAGGAGCACCAAGCAACAATGGAGGTCGGACACAGGGATATCGTCCCACAAAAGACTGCCACCGAGTGATGTCATCATTCCACCATCAAGGAAAAATGCAGCGAGCGCCACGGAGGAGACTGACGTTCCCATTCCCAGCGTCGCACCTCCCAGGGACCACAGCAACGACATCCCACAGAATGGTGGTCTCCTCCCACTACCGAGTTCCCTTATGTCACCAGTGACCGATGACATCAATATGCTATTGGATTCCGTCATTGGTCAACAAAGGGCAACACTGGCTGTTGATCCCAATGTTGAAACTCGTAGTAATCCGTCTTCACCTACGGCAATTATTCCAGCTAGTGAAGAAGCGAAGGGCAACCAAGGAGGACCGCCATTAAACCGGATCTTGACTTTTCATAGCACTTTTGGCCGGGTGACTTCCTGGTACCAACCTCTGCCCCATTTAATTGGCTGGGAAAATATGACGTCCAATATCCAAGAGTGGAAATGTAGACATCAAGCTTTAAGGTTAATCAAAAATATCACATTCTAAAGGGAAAGGTAGAACAAGGGGGAGGGGAGTATGGAAGAGGGAGAGAGGGAGGAAGGGGGAGGGGAGGTTGGAGAAAGAAGGGGAGTGAGGGTTTGGGGGAACCCCCACACCCCTTCCTTACCTCCAACCTCCCCTCCTCCTTTCCTCCCTCTCTCCCTCTTCCATACTCCCCTCCCCCTTGTTCTACCTTTCCCTTTAGAATGTGACATTTTTGATTAACCTTAAAGCTTAATGTCTACATTTCCACTCTTGGCAACTCTTGGATATGAGGCGGCTTTCGGAGGACTCGGTTCCCCCCGGGCCTAGCAGGCCGTTTACCACCAACATCTGAAAAATGCAGCGAGCGCCATGGAGGAGGCGGCCCTTCCCATTTCCAGAGTTGCATCTCCTCCAGCTTCCCTTAGTGCTTGGATAAGACAGAAAATAAAGGAGCACCAAGCAACAATGGAGGTCGGACACAGGGATATCGTCCCACAAAAGACTGCCACCGAGTGATGTCATCATTCCACCATCAAGGAAAAATGCAGCGAGCGCCATGGAGGAGACTGACGTTCCCATTCCCAGCGTCGCACCTCCTAGGGACCACAGCAACGACATCCCACAGAATGGTGGTCTCCTCCCACTACCGAGTTCCCTTATGTCACCAGTGACCGATGACATCAATATGCTATTGGATTCCGTCATTGGTCAACAAAGGGCAACACTGGCTGTTGATCCCAATGTTGAAACTCGTAGTAACCCGTCTTCACCTACGGCAATTATTCCAGCTAGTGAAGAAGCGAAGGGCAAACAAGGAGGACCGCCATTAAACCGGATCTTTACTTTTTATAGCACTTTTGGCTGGGTGACTTCCTGGTACCAACCTCTGCCCCATTTAATTGGCTGGGCAAATATGACGTCCAATATCCAAGAGTTGCCAAGAGTGGAAATGTAGACATCAAGCTTTAAGGTTAATCAAAAATATCACATTCTAAAGGGAAAGGTAGAACAAGGGGGAGGGGAGTATGGAAGAGGGAGAGAGGGAGGAAGGGGGAGGGGAGGTTGGAGAAAGAAGGGGAGTGAGGGTTTGGGGGAACCCCCACACCCCTTCCTTACCTCCAACCTCCCCTCCTCCTTATCTCCCTCTCTCCCTCTTCCATACTCCCCTCCCCCTTGTTCTACCTTTCCCTTTAGAATGTGACATTTTTGATTAACCTTAAAGCTTAATGTCTACATTTCCACTCTTGGCAACTCTTGGATATGAAGCGGCTTTCGGAGGACTCGGGTCCCCCCGGGCCTAGAAGGCCGTTTACCACCATCTCAGTCACTTTTTTACAGGTGATTATGTTTCATCAATGTATTGTCGATCGACATCAAATTTTCGAGGCGTGTGTTGGACCGGCGAGGAGAGGAGGTTGGAGGCCGGTATGTTTTTAAGGTGTGTGTTGGACCGGCGAGGAGAGGAGGTTGGAGGCCGGTATGTTTTTAAGGTGTGTGTTGGACCGGCGAGGAGAGGAGGTTGGAGGCCGGTATGTTTTTAAGGTGTGTGTTGGACCGGCGAGGAGAGGAGGTTGGAGGCCGGTATCTTTTTAAGGTGTGTGTTCTTTTCACAGCTGTACGAGGGTGGGGTACTGAAAACGTACGAGCAGCTGTGTAGAGAATACCAATTAGCCCCACGGGGCTTCTATCAGTACCTCCAGCTCCGGCATGCTCTACAGAAACAACAACAAACACGATCATTGGTGGTGACTTTACCGTCACCTTTGATGACGACGCTTCTGCAAGCAGAAGCTCGGAGAGGACTCATAACAAAAATATATGAGGGACTGTTAGCAACAATTCAGAGTCATGCTTCCCTTAGAAGCCGTAGGAAGTGGGTGGAAGACATTGGGGAGATAGATGGAGATCAGTGGGAGAGGGCGATTGAATCTGTTCCGGCGGTATCTGTCTCTGCGTCGCACAAATTGTCGCAACTCTTTATCCTACATAGGTATATACGTACACTGGAGTAGTATATGAATATAAAAATGTGGTATAATGTATGTCAAATAAAATGAAATGGATGCCGAATAGGCATATCTATGTATGAAATAAGAAAAGAAAAGATATAAAAATAAAGTGGTTTTTAAAAAAAGGTGTGGTTTGGACCGGCGAGGAGGTTGGAGGCCGGTATGTTTTTAAGGTGTGGTTTGGACCGGCAATGAGGAGGTTGGAGGCCGGTATGTTTTTAAGGTGTGTGTTGGACCGGCGAGGAGAGGAGGTTGGAGGCCGGTATGTTTTTAAGGTGTGTGTTGGACCGGCGAGGAGAGGAGGTTGGAGGCCGGTATGTTTTTAAGGTGTGGTTTGGACCGGCTATGGGGAGGAGGTTGGAGGCCGGTATGGGAGGAGTCTTTCCAGCTTTCTTTGCTGGAGAAATGAGAACTCTTCCCACCAGTGAGGTCCTTCATGGAGAAGTCCCAGGCATCACTCACACGGGGTGTATGAATCTGTACCCTGTATGGGGGCTGCAATTACCCCAAAGAGGACATCCATGTGGGTGCAGTTGCGCGGACGCACCCTGGGTGCGTTCGGGGCCGTGCACCGGCACCCACACAGATGTCACATTGGGAACAGCCGCTGCACCCCAGATGACAGCAATGGGACTGCCTACACGGGATGCTGGGAACACCTGTGCATCCCCATTGCGGTACATGCGGCCCTCCCATGGGGTACGGATTATTACCCCCCCCGTGAATGAGGCCTAAGTGTGAATAGAATATTTACCCCCATTGTGTTGGTAATTTGGGGACCACTGTACCCCTCATTATTGTTATTTGGGGTGTTTTATTATAGGAGTGTTATAGATTGTAGATTAGGAGAAGTTTGGATTTCTTCTGGAGGAGTTTTGAGTGGACATTACTGATGTACCCCGCTCAGCGGGGGCGGGCCTTCCAGAACAGAGGCCGCATATGGGCAGCACAGAGGCTTAGTGGTGAGCCTTGCAGCACTGGGGTCCTTGGTTCAAATCATGACCAGGACACTAACTGCATGGAGTTTGCATGTTCTCCCTGTGCTTGCGTGGGTTTCCTCCGGGTTCCTCGGTTTCCTCCCACACTAAAGACATGCTACCTTTGCGTTGGTGGTGCAGTGGTTAGCACAGCTGCTTTCTAAGCAGATGACCCGGGTTCGATTCCCGGCCAATGCCATCTCCAATACTTGGAGTCCTCAGAGAGAAAAGCGCTATACAAGGTCATAGACTATAGACTATATTAGAGTGTCAGCTCCTGGGCTCAGCCATAGACTATAGTGGGACATTAGTGTGTCAGCTCCTGGGCTCAGCCATAGACTATAGTGGGGACATTAGAGTGTCAGCTCCTGGGCTCAGCCATAGACTATAGTGGGACATTAGAGTGTCAGCTCCTGGGCTCAGCCATAGACTATAGTGGGGACATTAGAGTGTCAGCTCCAGGGCTCAGTCATAGACTATAGTGGGACATTAGAGTGTCAGCTCCTGGGCTCAGCCATAGACTATAGTGGGACATTAGAGTGTCAGCTCCTGGGCTCAGCCATAGACTGTACTGGGGACATTAGAGTGTCAGCTCCTGGGCTCAGCCATAGACTATAGTGGGACATTAGAGTGTCAGCTCCTGGGCTCAGCCATAGACTATAGTGGGACATTAGAGTGTCAGCTCCTGGGCTCAGCCATAGACTATAGTGGGACATTAGAGTGTCAGCTCCTAGGCTCAGTCATAGACTATAGTGGGACATTAGAGTGTCAGCTCCTGGGCTCAGCCATAGACTATAGTGGGACATTAGAGTGTCAGCTCCTGGGCTCAGCCATAGACTGCACTGGGGACATTAGAGTGTCAGCTCCTGGGCTCAGCCATAGACTATAGTGGGACATTAGAGTGTCAGCTCCTGGGCTCAGCCATAGACTATAGTGGGACATTAGAGTGTCAGCTCCTGGGCTCAGCTATAGACTGCACTGGGGACATTAGAGTGTCAGCTCCTGGGCTCAGCCATAGACTATAGTGGGGACATTAGAGTGTCAGCTCCTGGGCTCAGCCATAGACTATAGTGGAGACATTAGAGTGTCAGCTCCTGGGCTCAGCCATAGACTATAGTGGAGACATTAGAGTGTGTTATATTCTAAAATCCCTTCCGGAAGGATTTTATAAAGAATATATATATTCTTGTTAATATGAATGAATGCGAGACTGTTTGAGCTAGTGATTTTCTTATGTAATCCGCTGAATTCGAGGTTTGAAACTCCAAAAACGTATAAGTTTGAATCATTTGAAGTGTTTAATGTTGTAAGTAAAGAATTGTATTTGATTGGAATGTGTTCTCCTATTGAGGTATTTCATATGACTGTTTCTAAGTTGTATAGCTACCCCCCATGTCTAGTGTCAGTAATTGATTAGCTAGGCCACATCCTGTTTAGACTGTGCTTTTAGCTGTGTCTGCAGACCATTCCCCTTTTCTTACTTAACCTCTTGACCACTGGGCACTTAAACCCCCTTCCTGACCAGACCAATTTTCAGCTTTCGGTGCTCTCACAATTTGAATGACAATTACTCCGTCATACAACATTGTACCCATTTGAAATTGTTGTCCTTTTTTTCACACAAATAGAGCTTTCTTTTGGTGGTATTAGATCACCTCTGGGTTTTTTATTTTTTGCGCTATAAAAGAAAAACGACCGAAAATTCTGTAAAAAAAAAAAAAAAAAACTTGTTTCTGTCATATTCGCAGGTTATTTCTCACACACAGCATATGCATACCACGAATGACACCCCAAAACACATTCTGCTATTCCTCCCGAGTATGGCGATACCCCATGTGTGCAACTTTTAAACAGCGTGGCCACATACAGAGGCCCAACATGCAGGGAGCGCCATCAGGCGTTCTGGAGCACCCAGGCCAATTCTGACATTTCTCTCCTACATGGAAAAATCACAATTTATTTGCTAGAAAATTACATAGAACCCCAAAACATTATATATGCAGAGTATTGGGGTATTGCGGAGTATTTGGGTATTGCAGAGTATTGGGGGTATTGCAGAGTATTGGGGTATTGCGGAGTATTTGGGAATTGGGGGTATTGCAGAGTATTGGGGTATTGCAGAGTATCGCGCAGGGTATTGGGGTATTGCAGAGTATTGCGCAGGGTATTGGGGTATTGCAGAGTATCGGGGTATTGCAGAGTATCGGGGTATTGCAGAGTATCGGGGTATTGCAGAGTAACGGGGTATTGCAGAGTAAGGGGTATTGCAGAGTAATGGGGTATTGCAGAGTAATGGGGTATTGCAGAGTAACGGGGTATGGCAGAGTAACGGGGTATGGCAGAGTAACGGGGTATGGCAGAGTAACGGGGTATGGCAGAGTAATGGGGTATGGCAGAGTATGGGGTATGGCAGAGTATTGCGCAGGGAGGGATGGCAGAGTATGGGGTATGGCAGAGTATTGCGCAGGGAGGGATGGCAGAGTATGGGGTATGGCAGAGTATTGCGCAGGGAGGGATGGCAGAGTATGGGGTATGGCAGAGTATTGCGCAGGGAGGGATGGCAGAGTATGGGGTATGGCAGAGTATTGCGCAGGGAGGGATGGCAGAGTATGGGGTATGGCAGAGTATTGCGCAGGGAGGGATGGCAGAGTATGGGGTATGGCAGAGTATTGCGCAGGGAGGGATGGCAGAGTATGGGGTATGGCAGAGTATTGCGCAGGGAGGGATGGCAGAGTATGGGGTATGGCAGAGTATTGCGCAGGGAGGGATGGCAGAGTATGGGGTATGGCAGAGTATTGCGCAGGGAGGGATGGCAGAGTATTGATGGTACTGCAGAGTATTGCGCAGGGAGGGATGGCAGAGTATGGGGTATTGCAGAGTATTGATGGTACTGCAGAGTATTGCGCAGGGAGGGATGGCAGAGTATGGGGTATTGCAGAGTATTGATGGTACTGCAGAGTATTGCGCAGGGAGGGATGGCAGAGTATGGGGTATTGCAGAGTATTGATGGTACTGCAGAGTATTGCGCAGGGAGGGATGGCAGAGTATGGGGTATTGCAGAGTATTGATGGTACTGCAGAGTATTGCACAGGGAGGGATGGCAGAGTATGGGGTATTGCAGAGTATTGATGGTACTGCAGAGTATTGCGCAGGGAGGGATGGCAGAGTATGGGGTATTGCAGAGTATTGATGGTACTGCAGAGTATTGCACAGGGAGGGATGGCAGAGTATGGGGTATTGCAGAGTATTGATGGTACTGCAGAGTATTGCACAGGGAGGGATGGCTGGATCTGTGACTGCAGTTGTCACAGATCCAGCCCACAGCAGCTGCTGACACCCCGCGCTCCCCCCCCCCTCCCCTCCTCTCCTCTCGCACTGTACCGAACGGTACAGAGAGGAGAGGGAGGAACCGGCGTCATCAAATGACGCCGGTTTGTTTACAAGTGATCGCTCCGTCATTTGACGGAGCGATCACATGGTAAACAGCCGCGATTCGCGGCAATTTACCGTGATCCGTGATGCGCCGGGTCTTCTAGACCCGGCGAGCACGGACACTTCCGCGAGCGCGCCCCAGGGGACGCGCAAACGCAAAAGTGCACGAGGACGTCCCAGGGACGTCCTGTCACAGTAACTCGACCGCGCTGTAGCAGTATTTTTGCTATAGCGCGGTCGGCAAGAGGTTAAACAAGCCATTTCTTCTTCTGATGTACAGAATGTTTGGATTAGTTCTCAGGAGCCACTTCCTATGTAAAGGTTGATATAGATGTAAACCAGATGTTGTATCAGGTTTTCATTATAAGTCACACCCTTTGGGAGGGTATATTTCTGAGCGCGAAATTCAGACAAAGAAATGTCTTTGATATATAAACTCAAGGTCTGATAGCTTGCGCAGCTCTTTCATATTCAGCCACCATCAAGAAGAAGAAGCTCACATTCACAGACATCTTGCAAGCATACAGAAACAAGTCTTGAAGCACACATCTCATTCATTTGAAATTCTTATTTTTTTTAACTCTTATTTGAAGCTATTGATACATTGAAATTGTTTTTGTACTTATGTTAAGTGTGTACATTAAACACACGTTTTTTTATTCACGAATCTGTCTCACGATCGATTTAATAGCAGTAAGTGTGCTATTTAAATAGAAGCCAAGTTATCAACTTTATTTCATTGGCTAAGCCAGCCATTCGATGAACGATTTTCAAATTTTATACCACTTTCTCAAAGTGCTATCGGAGGGCAGAGAAGTAGAGTATTGAGTAATTTTTGAAACGTTTGACGAGAACCTAGAAGTCAACAATCAGCCAGTCGCTCATTTTGTCGCAGTTTTTTTACAACTGTCCCTTATATCGAAAGGGGGAACATGTTAGTACTGAGAGAAACTACGGAAAGAGTTTGACGAGCGCCTAGAAGTATCGATGTATCGTGAATGACCTGGAAGATTCGTAGAACACGGAAGACTTCTTATTCGGCAATAGTGACAAGGAATGTGTTACGTTTGTTCATTCTAAGAAGCAATGTGTTTATCCATCGTCATATGCACAGAGAAAGCAAGCAATAGAGAAAACATGATGATTAATGGTGAAGTTTTCAAATGTTCTTTATGTCGCAGGAAAGGTCATATGACAACATTTTGTTGGTCAGTGAGTGACAGGAAGTCACGTAATTTCAAAACGTCTCCAAGGCATTATGAAGTTTACTCTGTAAGATGGAGTAATCATAGGAGGTATAATTTTCAAGTTAGACAAGAAGAACAATATTATTTAAAGTACAATAAGCCATTTGTTACTTCTAATGTCACGCTGGGAGGAAAAAATAGATATGTTCCTTAGTGAGCGGCATGGAATTTATGATTTTTGGTTATGACTTTTTGGCTATGATTTTTGGTATTGCATAAGGTTTATACGTAAGTTCGACAGATTTCATGTTGGGAATCAGAAAGTTGAATATTTTATTTTTCTGGCAGAATTGCAGACAATTCTGAAAGAAGAGATTTTAAGTGGAATATATGTAACGTCTAGCTCATGAAAAGTGAAGTGAAATTTTAAGGAATATTAATTGGTTTAGAAAAAGAGACAGAATTTATTGTTTCTTTACTTGTATAGTGTAGTGGATGTGCATTGTGCAGTAAATGTAACAGATCATATTGAAGTTTTTTTAAGACATGAAGGGAATTGATTTTAATGATAAAAGAAATCGAATTAATAAGTAAGGATTTATATATGTGTATGTATGTAGTGTTATTTGTTTCAAACATTGAGTACAATATATATTATTCCTATCTCAGCTCTTCACAGTCCATCCTTAGTAATTTTGGAGTAAGTGACATACATCCTTGTGATTTAAATTTCCTGACAGACTCCATGGCAGCCTACGTGTGGGTTAATCCCGCCTCTCATACCTCATAGGACCCTACTCCCATAAAGCTTTGCTTCTCCCAATAGACTGTGTTCCTTTTTTGTCCTCCTCCTAGGACCGAAGTAGTTTTGTTACTTTTAAAATTCCCTGATTCATAGTCCTGGTAATTAACACATGGTGTGTTTGTTTTTGGCTCTGAAGTCCAACAAGTCTCAGCTATTAGCTGGTCGGATATTGCAGTGTCTGCAGTACTTTATGGAGCTTACTAACCTGCCACTGGCAGGTAAGCGGTTATCTGACCATATGTCCTGGCTATTAGCAGGAGGTCGTTTTCTACTGTCCCAGATTCTGCAGAGCGAACAGTGGTGTTTACTGTCTCCAGGCTGGATCACAGGGTCTCCTTTAGTGGTAACGTATGAAAGTTTTTTACTTACTATCATGGCAGCCGGTTTTTGTATGTTGTCTGTTGCAGTCAAATCAGCTATGGCCGCTGGAGTGCAT
Organism: Rana temporaria; assembly: GCF_905171775.1. NCBI lineage: Eukaryota > Metazoa > Chordata > Amphibia > Anura > Ranidae > Rana > Rana temporaria. Next base: position 427,204,517 of record NC_053493.1, on the reverse strand, counting down.
TGCGTTCCAGCCTCGCCGCCTTCGGATGGTACTGCGCGTGTGCCGGTCTCGTTCCCAGAACGAGGCTTGGTTGCGCACACGTGGTTCTGTTAGTTGGCCGCGATCGCGCATGCGCGCGAGGCTTGTGGGGGTGACGCTGGGCACTGTGCAGGCGTGCGACGCGCACGGCTGGCTTTAACCTGGCGGCAGGTTTAAATGGCTGTCAGATACAGCTATTCGGTGGCACAATCCAGAAGCAGTATACATTGAGTCCTGCTTGATGGTACTAGGTAAGAGCCAGTGCTGAATCACTGCCTTGTTATTTTTTCTGTGGTTATTTTGTGCTGATCTTCATTGCCTTACCTGTGTCATTGGTTTGTTTGCAGTAGTGTTTTGCTTGTCTGCCATGGATGTGTCACCGCCCCCCTGTGGCCAAACCTTACGCTGCAGGTAGGATGGAATTATTTTCCCTCTACCTGTTTTCTATTTGGGTTTTTGGCTTAAAAAAAAAAAAATGAGTATCTTTTGTCTTTTTTGTTTCCAGTCCCTCTAGGTCTATTTCGCAAATAATAGCACGTGAAGATAATGTTGAAACTCAATCACAAAAACATCAATCAAATTCTAGAAGCTCTAGATCTTCATCTAAACATTATAGAGAAGGTTCTAGATCTTCGTCTGGTCACCACTCTCACCGCCATTCCAGTCACTCTGGAAGGAAATCCTGTTGGGGATGTAGAGCCCAGGTCCCAGAAAGAAAATCCCTCTGTGAGCCATGTTATTCCCGTGCTGTAAGGGAAAGAGGGGGTGAAGACCAGCAGGTGGAAGCCCTGGTCAGAAGAGTGGTACAAGAATCTTTGAACGGCTCTGATTCCGTCCAAGCGGTTGTTCCTCCTGTTGAGCCATCCCCAGTCCTAGTGCAGGATGATCCTGAAGCTCCAGGGCCCTCTCGGGTTAACCGCTCCCCAAGTCTGTCTTCAGACAGTGATATGTTAAGTGTCAATTATGCTGCAGGTTTTGATTTTTCCCTGGTTCTAACATTGGTGAAAGCAGTCAAGGACGCTTTAAAATGGGAAGATCCAGTAGAAGCACCTTCCAAGCAAAGGAAGTACTTCAGCCAGCTTAAAAAAGACCGCCCAAATTTCCCCCTCCTTGGTTAGCTAGGAGATGTAATTACAGATGAATGGTACGGCACAGACAAGAAAAATTCTTTACTATCCAAGATAGCGAAGCTGTACCAATTCAAAAGTGAAGAGGTGAGACATTTAGAGTCAGCTCCTCTAGTTGATGCGGCCTTGATGAGACTGGTGAAACATGTCACTCTCCCTTTGGAAGACACCGTTTCCTTTAAGGATGGTCTAAAAAGGAAAATAGACACTGACTTAAAACGCATTTATATTACAGCTGGCATGGCTTGTAAACCAGCCTTAGCTCTTGCAGCCCTGTCAAAAGCAATGGAGGCCTGGACAGGTGAGATGGACTCTGTATTGTCTTGTGTCTCTGAAGACATAGCCAGAAGCATTCCAGTCCAAGAACTAAAGATGGCTTCAGTTTTCTTGGGGGAGGCCTCCCTTGTTCTTATACATCTAGTGTCTCGGGTCATGCTCTCCTCCGTGACTGCCAAGCTGTGGCTACGCCCTTGGGTGGCTGACCCTGCCTCTAAACAGGCATGGTGCAAGATACCCTTCTTGGGTTCTTCCCTGTTTGGGAACAAATTAGATGACGCCATCACCCGAGCCACAGGGGGTAAGTCAGGGTTCCTTCCCCAGGATCGTCATCCGTATGGACAGAAGAAATTCTTTCCCAGGCAGGATCAAGATCGGGCAAGGGAGGCTCGTCGGTACAGGCCTGGACGTGATTTCAGGAGGAACTGGAGAAGAAACCAGCCCTCTGGTCAGAAGCCGGCAAAAAGCCATTCTTCTAGTGGACGTGACGCCCCTAAATCCTTTTGATGTAGAGCCGGCCCAGACGGAAAGAGTCAGGGCTCGCCTCTTCCAGTTCAAGCATGTCTGGGCAGCCTCAATAAAAGATTTCTGGTCCGTCAAGACAATATCTACAGGCCATTCCTGGACATTTACAGATCCCCCTATTGGTTCCAGGGGATGTATTCACCCCTTTTTTCTGGTCCAAAAAAAAAAAAAAAAAAAAGTCAGGTTCCTGGAGACCAGTGATAGACCTGACACATCTAAACACCTTTATCAAGAAAGAAAAATTCAAAATGGAGTCGCTGCTCACGATCCGCCAAGCAGTTCAACCAGGCAATTGGCTTGTGGCCATAGACCTGAAAGATGCTTACTTTCATGTGCCTATAGCCGTGGAGTTCCAGAAGTATCTGCGGTTTGCAGTAGGCAGTGTTCACCTCCAGTTCGTTTGTCTTCCGTTCGGTCTCACAACATCACCACGGGTATTCTCGAAGCTCTTACTGGCTGTTGTGGCCCTGATCAGAACCAGAGGCGTTCGTCTACACCACTACTTAGACGACCTGCTGCTGCTATCGCAAAACAAGGAGCAAATATTGATGCACCGGGATCTGGTCATATCCACTCTGACCGAATTTGGTTGGCTACTAAACAAGGAGAAGAGTCACCTAGTACCGACACAATCTCTGATCTTTCTCGGGGCCCAATTCAATACACCTCTAAGTACCATCTCATTGCCCCTGGAGAAAATCCCAGTTGTTCGCGACAGGATCCGTTGCGCTCTAGAATCTCCTTTTCTGAAAGCCTCACAATGCCTTAACATTAGGCACCATGGTTTCCACAACTCCGATAGTGAGATGGGCACAGTGGAAGATGCGGCCCTTCCAGAAGGGTTTTCTTCAGCAGTGGGATCCGAGATCACAAGACCAAATGATTCGGATAACATCACACATGCGGGAAAGTCTTTCTTGGTGGCTACTAAGGAAAAATCTCCTCAATTGCCATTCTCTAGCTCCTGTGTCTTGGATCATGATCACGTCGGATGCCAGCAACACAGGTTGGGGGGCTCTCTGCCTGAAGGAAGTAGCCCAACGGAAGTGGGACTTTCCGTCCCAGAAAATCGTTTCCAATGTGCTGGAACTTCGCGCAGCCTTCTGTTCCCTACTAGCGTTTCTTCACATGATAAAAGGATCTTCAGTCCCCCTAAGGATGGACAATACGTCAGCAGTATCGTACATCAAGAGACAGGGTGGCACTCGCAGTCTGTCTCTACTGAAGGAGGTGAATCCAATTATGTCTTGGGCGCAGACACACTTGAAGGATTTGACAGCTGTATATCTCCCCGGATCTCAGAATCTACAGGCGGATTTCCTGTCGAGAACATCTCTCGACAACAACGAATGGTCTCTCCACAGCAAAATTTTCAGTTGGATCCTGTCACTGGATTTTTCACCAGAAGTGGATCTGTTTGCATCCCCATGCAATTTCAAACTGGAGAAGTATTACACCAGATGCCGCTGTCCCCAGGCCTGCGGGGTGGATGCTCTAACGGATCAGTGGAGGTTCCGCAGGGCTTATGCCTTCCTCCAATTCCAGTCATCCTCAAGTTTCTATCGAGACTCAGGTGGGAGGAAGTCGAGATAGTGGCAATAGTCCCATACTGGCCCAACAGGCCGTGATTCCCATTGCTGTTTCAGGGAGTTTCCGGGATCCAGTTCCTCTCCCATCCAGACCAGATCTCCTGTTACAAGGATCGACTCCTCATCCATGTCCAACCCATCTACATCTGATGGCCTGGTTCTTGAAAGGGGAAGGCTGGAAGCTTTAGGATGTCCAAGCGGAGCAATTTCCACTCTATTGATTGCTAGAAGACCAAGTACTAACAGAATCTACCAAAGAATATGGTCAAAATTCTCAGACTACACCACTTCTATGGATGGTTATCCTAGTAATCCCAGAATTCAAGACATTCTGGGCTTCCTTCAGACGGGTCTTGATCTACCTCTATCCGTTAGCTCATTAAGAGTCCAAGTTTCAGCTATCTCCGCATTCACAGTGTTTTCCTGGGCTACTCACACTCTTGTCAGACAATTTTTTTAGAGGAGCTATCCGTCTGAGACCTCTAAGAAAACCAAGATTCTCCAAATGGGATCTTCCTCTAGTTTTGGACTTTTTCTTAAACATTCAAAATTTAGACCAGCAATCAATCAAAGATCTTTCTCTCAAAGTGGTCTTTCTCGTAGCCATGACTTCAGCTAAAAGGATTTCAGAAATCGGCTCGTTGGGCTGTAAGGAACCTTTCCTTACTTTCTTCCCGGATCGTGTGGTTTTGATGCCTATGCTAGGTCACAAACCTAAAGTGACGTCGGTCTTCCATGAGAACCAGGAGATCGTCCTTCCCATCTTTCGTTCTTCTGAGGACTCTGATATTCATCCTTTGGATGTTGGGAATGTATTAAAACAGTATCTGGAAGCTACAGCATCTTTTCGGCAATCCGATCATCTATTTGTTTCCTTTCACGGAAAGAACAAAGGAATGCGTGCTTCCTCTAGAACCATTGCAGCATGGATTGTACATGCCATCCAAGGGGCTTATAAAGCGAAAGGTTTGGCTCCCCCGGAAGCGGTAACCGCCCATTCTACTCGGAGCGTGGCCACGTCGTGGGCGGCTGCCCGGCACGTTTCTCCGGAAGTGATCTGCAGAGCGACCTCTTGGTCATCATTGAATACATTTATGACGCACTACTGCGTAGAACCGGCTTCTTTATCGTCGGTTAATTTTGGTTTACATGTTTTATCTGTTGACAATGTCAATTAAAACTTTTCTTTAACCAGCAAGTTGCCCACCCGGGTGTGTATGGCTAGTTATTTCCCACACGTAGGCTGCCATGGAGTCTGTCAGGAAAAAGGAAAATTTATATGAAATACTTACCGTAATTTTCCTTTCCTGATGGACTCCATGGCAGCAGGAGTTCCCTCCCCTTTGCTGGAGTAGGCTATATTACGGAACACAGTCTATTGGGAGAAGCAAAGCTTTATGGGAGTAGGGTCCTATGAGGTATGAGAGGCGGGATTAACCCACACGTAGGCTGCCATGGAGTCCATCAGGAAAGGAAAATTACGGTAAGTATTTCATATAAATTTTCCTTTTTCGCGGGGTTTTGCTGCTGAAGCTCTCCTTTGAAAAAAAAAAAAAAGGTGGGGGCCAAAGGGAGACATGCAGACGTGCTGACAGCCTGATAGGAATCGCACACACACACTTTTGAAAAATCACACACACAAGGAAGTTGATCCAGTTTGAAACACATACACATACGCACAATATATATATATATATATATATATATATATATATATATATATATATATATATATATATATATATATATATATATATATATATATCTATATATATTTATACTATTTTTATTAGTATTTTGAGGTTTCTATTTAAGAGACTTTAGCAAAGGAAGTAGGTTTTACATGGTGAAATGGTGATTCAACCTGAATTGGTATAATTGTTGCAAGGAAAACAAACACACAGATACCCTAATTTGCTGAAGAACAGAAAAAGGAATTTTTGTTCCTCTACAGGTTGATTCGACATCTTCTATGGTTCATGAGAACGTTGATGTTGCGTCATGACTTTCAATGGGTTTTTGTGTCTTGTTATATCTCAACACCTTCAGGGAATTCACTAAATTCATTCATGAGAGTTTAGGTCACTTTGGTAAAAGAATAATTGTTTGATTTTCTCATAGTAAAGTTATATTGGGACAAAATGGAATACATAACAGACAGTGTAATTAAATCTTGTTTTTTTTTGAGTAGTGTCAGAAGTATAGCATCTTCTGCAACACTGTGAATTTTATGACAGGAAGGAAGATGTCATTTGGTTTTTCAATCAATTTTTTTTTGTCTACGATGCACAGAGGGGCAATAGAGAAAACATGATGATTAATGGTGGAAGTTCAAAGACCTCTCAATTCAGTGGAATATGCACGTAGACAACAAAAATATGGATATACATTGATTAGTGGAAATGGTATATTATGAGATGATAATGTTATTTTATGAGATAAAAATTTATATTTTGAGATAAATTATACTGCTTTTCTTTTTTCTAGGAATGATTTTTACAAAAATTGATCAAAAAAGGAAAGATGACTACAAAAGAGATGAAAAATCTTAAAGAAAGAAAGTTGATCATCATCGTCATCGTCACAGGATTCATTTTTTCTCTATTGACATTTTTATCAGTGGTAAAATATATCACAAACTGTTCCAGTCATGTAGAGGTTAACAGGATTGACAATTTTCTCAAAGACATTACAGTATTAAGAAGCAAAAGAAATGTGGACAATGATATTAATGTAGATAACAAATTGGATAGGTTTAGATATATCAATGTCAATACAGCTGATGATTTGATTGGGTATATAGCTGTGGGACAGGGATATGAGCATTGTATGGAATTATATTTCATTCATAGTAATGAGGTGAAAATCAAAGTTAAAATAGAGTCGAAAACAAGTTTTGTTAAAATGCAAGGATTTTATAGGGTTAATAATTTAACCAAGATTTTTGAATGTAATATACTGAAAAGAGCTTTTTGGACATTATTTGTAAAAGGTAATGATTCAACAATTTGGTCTGGAGATGTCAATAATGATGTGATAAGCTCTGGGAAAATATTTTATCCAGTAGAACAGGATTATTACCTTTTTCAAAGTTTTGTACAAATATTAAATCCAAAACATTTCAAACTAATTGGAGATAAAAAGGGAGACATTGTAAGAAAATGGGATTTTAGAGTAATAAGAAAATCTACTCAGTTACGAGTCAAAATTAGCATTACTGTGGTAGATATTATTGTTCCAGAGATAAAAGTGTCACCACAGTCTTTAAAAGTCATTGAAGATGAAGATGGATTGAATTTGATGTGTAGTACTCAGATATATTTACCTCAAAATTCATTGTTAACTTTGAAAAGGAATGGTGAGTTTTTGGGTAGTTTTTTCCACAGTACAACTAATATAATTCACAAAGGAAATTTTGGTAATGTGAATTGGATCAATGATAAATTTATTTATCATCAATCAGGTGTATCTTTAAATGATACTGGTATATATGAGTGCTGCATATTAATAGAAGGCTATCCCTTGAAATGTGCTAATGCAAGTATAATTGTCATGTCCCCAAGGAAAACTCCATGTGTTGGTAAAAACAGTGTTTTTGCTAATCCCTTCCAGATTAACCATTTACAATCCAGAGCTCTATTGAGAGAGGGAACATTCGTCATTATATTGTGGAATTTTAATATTTCAGAATGGAAAATTTCTACAAGGTTTCCACAATGTCAAAGACATTTGGTTAATATGGAATTGGGTATTGAAAGATGGTTTGGAATCAATAGTCATAACAGAAATAGACGTGGTATTGTCGAAGGAGCCCTAGGGGGCATAGGTATAATTGGCAGCATTGCAAATAGTATGGATATTAACACGTTAAAATCTGATCTTGAGTCAGCAGGTTTAGTGGGAAGTAAAGGTTTTAAGATCCAAAGAAACTTAAATCAGATATTAGAAGATATGGTTATTAAAACAGCCAATGTAATGGGTCCATCCATATTACATCTTCAGAATATTACTCTCAATTTAATGACTAGTGAAGAACATTCACATATTGCCAGATTATGTTTAGAAATTCAAACGGAATATTCCACTAATTTTAAAATAATTGCACAAGCTTTTCAGAGTGGAGTTACCCCTCTTGGTATATTGCAGAATTTACCCAGAGAATATGCATATGCAAGAAATCATACTGATTTATGGGTAAATAAATGGTTAGGATGTAGTCAGGATGTATGTTACAGTTCTTCTATGATTCCTATAGCAGGGAGAGAACAAATTTTGGTTCCAATTACTGTTTTGGGATTACCAATTAGTGATACTCAATTATTATTTTATAAATTGCAGTATACAGATTTTGCGCTTAACAAGGATAATTTGGAATTAGAACAATTAGATTTGTCATCATGTTTACAATTTCAGTCTAAAGTTATTTGTTTACCTAATCAAGATAAAAGGATATTTCATTCTTGTTATCATAATCATACATTATGTTCTGCAAGAATAGAAACATTTGAAGCTTCTTCTGAATTAACTACTCTTGTAGATAAAAGGAAGGTTTGTTTTCAGATCATGACAGATACAGAAAGGGTTCAAACTTTCTTTTCCTCTTGCACAAACACAGAAAACCTAAAACGGGGATTGTATTGTGTAGAAGGTGATTTAAGGGCCATAAATGTAAATGGTATAAGAACTAATTTATCTCATCTATCATTGAGAAATGTTAGTGTTAGTCCGGCACTATATAATTTGTCTCAAATAGATGAGTTTCCGTGGAGGGAATGGGTTAACGTAATTCAAAAGGATCAAGGTTTATTAATGGCTCTAGCTAAAGAACTCAGGAATGCAGAGATATCGTTTAAACATGAGCAAGGGAATTTGCAAGAGGTAGTTCATCAATGGTCCACTTTAGCAGGTTCCAGCTGGTGGCATCAATTTAAAAATAGTATATCTATTTGGGGAAAAACTTCAATTACTTCTGCAGCAGGAAATATTTTATCACATCCTATAGTTATTATTTTTATTATTATTATGTTATGCATTATATATCAATTATTTTTAATGTTTAGAATGAAAAAACTGTATAAGCAAATCAGAAATGAAATCAAGAAAGGTGATGATATGTTGCAAAATAAGCTTAAAAGGAGATTAGGTTTTGGAGTTGCAAACTCGATGACAGGTGAGAATGCATTTGGAGTTATTAGATCAAAGTCAGAGTGCTTGTGACATAAATGTGTGTATAAATGATTAGGAAATATGGTCATTATTCATATTTCAGAGGGGAATGTTATATTCTAAAATCCCTTCCGGAAGGATTTTATAAAGAATATATATATTCTTGTTAATATGAATGAATGCGAGACTGTTTGAGCTAGTGATTTTCTTATGTAATCCGCTGAATTCGAGGTTTGAAACTCCAAAAACGTATAAGTTTGAATATGAAATCATTTGAAGTGTTTAATGTTGTAAGTAAAGAATTGTATTTGATTGGAATGTGTTCTCCTATTGAGGTATTTCATATGACTGTTTCTAAGTTGTATAGCTACCCCCCATGTCTAGTGTCAGTGATTGATTAGCTAGGCCACATCCTGTTTAGACTGTGCTTTTAGCTGTGTCTGCAGACCATTCCCCTTTTCTTACTTAAACAAGCCATTTCTTCTTCTGATGTACAGAATGTTTGGATTAGTTCTCAGGAGCCACTTCCTATGTAAAGGTTGATATAGATGTAAACCAGATGTTGTATCAGGTTTTCATTATAAGTCACACCCTTTGGGAGGGTATATTTCTGAGCGCGAAATTCAGACAAAGAAATGTCTTTGATATATAAACTCAAGGGGGCAGATTCAGATAGAGATACGCCGGCGGATCTCCTGATCCGCCGTCGTATCTGTGAGACCCGACGGTCGGATCTGTGAGATCCCACCGTCGGAGCTATGCGACTGATTCATAAGAATCAGTTCCGCATAGATCTCCCTTGGATCCGACTGGTGTAAGTGACTTACACTGTCGGATCTTAGGCTGTAATCTCCGGCCGGCCACTAGGTGTCGTCGCGATTTTTTACCCGTCGCATATGCAAATGAGGAAAACCGCCGATTCACGTCCGTACGCCCGTCGCTCGTTTTCTACGTCGTTTGCGTTTGGGTTTTTCCGGCAGATAGCTACCCCTGCTTCTATGAGGGGTAGCTAATGTTAAGTATGGCCGACGTTCCCGCGCTGATTTTTTAATTTTCTACGTCGTTTGCGTACCGCGATCGGGAATACCGATGGCCGCAAACGACGTACCCGCCGCAAACAATGACGTCGTAGCGACGTCATTTGGAGCATGCGCACTGGGCTTTTTCGCCCCGGCGCATGCGCAGTTAAATCGGCGCGGGAACGCGCCTGATTTAAATTGTACACTCCCCCTAGCCGCGGAATTTGCATTCCGCCGGGGGGAGTTAGGATCCGACGGTGCAGTTTGCGAGGTAAGTGCTTTATGAATCATGCACTTGCCTCGCTAAATTGCACCGGCAGATCGCAAACCAGGTAGATCTAGCGGATCTAAAGATCCGCAGATCTATCTGAATCTGCCCCAGTGTCTGATAGCTTGCGCAGCTCTTTCATATTCAGCCACCATCAAGAAGAAGAAGCTCACATTCACAGACATCTTGCAAGCATACAGAAACAAGTCTTGAAGCACACATCTCATTCATTTGAAATTCTTATTTTTTTTAACTCTTATTTGAAGCTATTGATACATTGAAATTGTTTTTGTACTTATGTTAAGTGTGTACATTAAACACACGTTTTTTTATTCACGAATCTGTCTCACGATCGATTTAATAGCAGTAAGTGTGCTATTTAAATAGAAGCCGAAGTTATCAACTTTATTTCAGAGTGTCAGCTCCTGGGCTCAGCCATAGACTAGAGTGGGACATTAGAGTGTCAGCTCCTGGGCTCAGCCATAGGACTTCACTGGGGACATTAGAGTGTCAGCTCCTGGGCTCAGCCATAGACTATAGTGGGACATTAGAGTGTCAGCTCCTGGGCTCAGCCATAGGACTTCACTGGGGACATTAGAGTGTCAGCTCCTGGGCTCAGCCATAGACTATAGTGGGGACATTAGAGTGTCAGCTCCTGGGCTCAGCCATAGACTATAGTGGGACATTAGAGTGTCAGCTCCTGGGCTCAGCCATAGACTATAGTGGGGACATTAGAGTGTCAGCTCCTGGGCTCAGCCATAGACTATAGTGGGACATTAGAGTGTCAGCTCCTGGGCTCAGCCATAGGACTTCACTGGGGACATTAGAGTGTCAGCTCCTGGGCTCAGCCATAGACTATAGTGGGGACATTAGAGTGTCAGCTCCTGGGCTCAGCCATAGACTATAGTGGGACATTAGAGTGTCAGCTCCTGAGCTCAGTCATAGACTATAGTGGGGACATTAGAGTGTCAGCTCCTGGGCTCAGCCATAGACTATAGTGGGACATTAGAGTGTCAGCTCCTGGGCTCAGCCATAGACTATAGTGGGACATTAGAGTGTCAGCTCCTGGGCTCAGCCATAGACTGCACTGGGGACATTAGAGTGTCAGCTCCTGGGCTCAGCCATAGACTATAGTGGGACATTAGAGTGTCAGCTCCTGGGCTCAGCCATAGACTGCACTGGGGACATTAGAGTGTCAGCTCCTGGGCTCAGTCATAGACTATAGTGGGGACATTAGAGTGTCAGCTCCTGGGCTCAGCCATAGACTGCACTGGGGACATTAGAGTGTCAGCTCCTGGGCTCAGCCATAGACTGCACTGGGGACATTAGAGTGTCAGCTCCTGGGCTCAGCCATAGACTATAGTGGGACATTAGAGTGTCAGCTCCTGGGCTCAGCCATAGACTATAGTGGGACATTAGAGTGTCAGCTCCTGGGCTCAGCCATAGACTATACTGGGGACATTAGAGTGTCAGCTCCTGGGCTCAGCCATAGACTATAGTGGGACATTAGAGTGTCAGCTCCTGGGCTCAGCCATAGACTGCACTGGGGACATTAGAGTGTCAGCTCCTGGGCTCAGTCATAGACTATAGTGGGGACATTAGAGTGTCAGCTCCTGGGCTCAGCCATAGACTGCACTGGGGACATTAGAGTGTCAGCTCCTGGGCTCAGCCATAGACTGCACTGGGGACATTAGAGTGTCAGCTCCTGGGCTCAGCCATAGACTATAGTGGGACATTAGAGTGTCAGCTCCTGGGCTCAGCCATAGACTGCACTGGGGACATTAGAGTGTCAGCTCCTGGGCTCAGCCATAGACTGCACTGGGGACATTAGAGTGTCAGCTCCTGGGCTCAGCCATAGACTATAGTGGGACATTAGAGTGTCAGCTCCTGGGCTTAGCCATAGATTGCACTGGGGACATTAGAGTGTCAGCTCCTGGGCTCAGTCATAGACTATAGTGGGACATTAGAGTGTCAGCTCCTGGGCTCAGCCATAGACTGCACTGGGGACATTAGAGTGTCAGCTCCTGGGCTCAGCTATAGACTGCACTGGGGACATTAGAGTGTCAGCTCCTGGGCTCAGCCATAGACTATAGTGGGGACATTAGAGTGTCAGCTCCTGGGCTCAGCCATAGACTGCACTGGGGACATTAGAGTGTCAGCTCCTGGGCTCAGCCATAGACTATAGTGGGGACATTAGAGTGTCAGCTCCTGGGCTCAGCCATAGACTATAGTGGGATATTAGAGTGTCAGCTCCTGGGCTCAGCCATAGACTATAAAGGGGACATTAGTGTGTCAGCTCTTGGGCTCAGCCATAGACTATAGTGGGACATTAGAGTGTCAGCTCCTGGGCTCAGCCATAGACTGCACTGGGGACATTAGAGTGTCAGCTCCTGGGCTCAGCTATAGACTGCACTGGGGACATTAGAGTGTCAGCTCCTGGGCTCAGGTATAGACTGCACTGGGGACATTAGAGTGTCAGCTCCTGGGCTCAGCCATAGACTATAGTGGGACATTAGAGTGTCAGCTCCTGGGCTCAGTCATAGACTATAGTGGGACATTAGAGTGTCAGCTCCTGGGCTCAGCCATAGACTATAGTGGGACATTAGAGTGTCAGCTCCTGGGCTCAGCCATAGACTGCACTGGGGACATTAGAGTGTCAGCTCCTGGGCTCAGCCATAGACTATAGTGGGGACATTAGAGTGTCAGCTCCTGGGCTCAGTCATAGACTATAGTGGGACATTAGAGTGTCAGCTCCTGGGCTCAGTCATAGACTATAGTGGGACATTAGAGTGTCAGCTCCTGGGCTCAGTCATAGACTATAGTGGGACATTAGAGTGTCAGCTCCTGGGCTCAGCCATAGACTATAGTGGGACATTAGAGTGTCAGCTCCTGGGCTCAGCCATAGATTATAGTGGGACATTAGAGTGTCAGCTCCTGGGCTCAGCCATAGAGTATAGTGGGACATTAGAGTGTCAGCTCCTGGGCTCAGCCATAGACTATAGTGGGGACATTAGAGTGTCAGCTCCTGGGCTCAGTCATAGACTATAGTGGGACATTAGAGTGTCAGCTCCTGGGCTCAGCCATAGATTATAGTGGGACATTAGAGTGTCAGCTCCTGGGCTCAGCCATAGAGTATAGTGGGACATTAGAGTGTCAGCTCCTGGGCTCAGCCATAGACTGCACTGGGGACATTAGAGTGTCAGCTCCTGGGCTCAGTCATAGACTATAGTGGGGACATTAGAGTGTCAGCTCCTGGGCTCAGCCATAGACTATAGTGGGGACATTAGAGTGTCAGCTCCTGGGCTCAGCCATAGACTATAGTGGGGACATTAGAGTGTCAGCTCCTGAGCTCAGCCATAGACTGCACTGGGGACATTAGAGTGTCAGCTCCTGGGCTCAGTCATAGACTATAGTGGGACATTAGAGTGTCAGCTCCTGGGCTCAGCCATAGACTATAGTGGGACATTAGAGTGTCAGCTCCTGGGCTCAGCCATAGACTGCACTGGGGACATTAGAGTGTCAGCTCCTGGGCTCAGTCATAGACTATAGTGGGACATTAGAGTGTCAGCTCCTGGGCTCAGCCATAGACTATAGTGGGACATTAGAGTGTCAGCTCCTGGGCTCAGCCATAGACTGCACTGGGGACATTAGAGTGTCAGCTCCTGGGCTCAGCCATAGACTATAGTGGGGACATTAGAGTGTCAGCTCCTGGGCTCAGCCATAGACTATACTGGGGACATTAGAGTGTCAGCTCCTGGGCTCAGCCATAGACTATAGTGGGACATTAGAGTGTCAGCTCCTGGGCTCATCCATAGACTATAGTGGGGACATTAGAGTGTCAGCTCCTGGGTTCAGCCATAGACTATAGTGGGACATTAGAGTGTCAGCTCCTGGGCTCAGCCATAGACTGCACTGGGGACATTAGAGTGTCAGCTCCTGGGCTCATCCATAGACTATAGTGGGGACATTAGAGTGTCAGCTCCTGGGCTCAGCCATAGACTATAGTGGGGACATTAGAGTGTCAGCTCCTGGGCTCAGCCATAGACTATACTGGGGACATTAGAGTGTCAGCTCCTGGGCTCAGCCATAGACTATACTGGGGACATTAGAGTGTCAGCTCCTGGGCTCAGCCATAGACTATACTGGGGACATTAGAGTGTCAGCTCCTGGGCTCAGCCATAGAGTATAGTGGGGACATTAGAGTGTCAGCTCCTGGGCTCAGCCATAGACTATAGTGGGGACATTAGAGTGTCAGCTCCTGGGCTCATCCATAGACTATAGTGGGACATTAGAGTGTCAGCTCCTGGGCTCAGCCATAGACTATAGTGGGGACATTAGAGTGTCAGCTCCTGGGCTCAGCCATAGACTATAGTGGGACATTAGAGTGTCAGCTCCTGGGCTCAGCCATAGACTATAGTGGGGACATTAGAGTGTCAGCTCCTGAGCTCAGTCATAGACTATAGTGGGGACATTAGAGTGTCAGCTCCTGGGCTCAGTCATAGACTATAGTGGGACATTAGAGTGTCAGCTCCTGGGCTCAGCCATAGACTATAGTGGGACATTAGAGTGTCAGCTCCTGGGCTCAGCCATAGACTGCACTGGGGACATTAGAGTGTCAGCTCCTGGGCTCAGCTATAGACTGCACTGGGGACATTAGAGTGTCAGCTCCTGGCCTCAGCCATAGACTGCACTGGGGACATTAGAGTGTCAGCTCCTGGGCTCAGCCATAGACTGCACTGGGGACATTAGAGTGTCAGCTCCTGGGCTCAGCCATAGACTGCACTGGGGACATTAGAGTGTCAGCTCCTGGGCTCAGCCATAGACTATAGTGGGACATTAGAGTGTCAGCTCCTGGGCTCAGCCATAGACTATACTGGGGACATTAGAGTGTCAGCTCCTGGGCTCAGCCATAGACTATAGTGGGACATTAGAGTGTCAGCTCCTGGGCTCAGCCATAGACTATAGTGGGGACATTAGAGTGTCAGCTCCTGGGCTCAGCCATAGACTATAGTGGGGACATTAGAGTGTCAGCTCCTGGGCTCAGCCATAGACTATACTGGGGACATTAGAGTGTCAGCTCCTGGGCTCAGCCATAGACTAT
The DNA here is from genome assembly GCF_905171775.1 of Rana temporaria. Taxonomy (NCBI): domain Eukaryota; kingdom Metazoa; phylum Chordata; class Amphibia; order Anura; family Ranidae; genus Rana; species Rana temporaria. The sequence continues at coordinate 427,189,428 of NC_053493.1, read as the reverse complement.
AGTGGGACATTAGAGTGTCAGCTCCTGGGCTCAGCCATAGACTATAGTGGGGACATTAGAGTGTCAGCTCCTGGGCTCAGCCATAGACTATAGTGGGACATTAGAGTGTCAGCTCCTGGGCTCAGCCATAGACTATAGTGGGGACATTAGAGTGTCAGCTCCTGGGCTCAGCCCCTCCTTGTGGGCGGTCCTCAGTGATGATCACACTCGCCTCTCCTTCAGGTCACATGATCACTCTGCACACTGCCAGCGTTTCTGGGCGGGGCCTCTGCGGAAAACGAGATCACGTGACGCCCCGCCCCCTAATAGGCGGAGCCACCCTGGTTTCTCTTCTTCCGCCCGCCAACCAAAGAAAGAGACCCAACTACCGGGTATCTCTCGGGCTCCACCCACTTCCGGTCTTCCTGTTTATCTTCCGGGGTCGGTGGAGGAGCGGGGTGAGAGGTGAATGGTGCCGTATAACAGACCATGTGAGGGACAGAGCGCCCCCTCCCCCTCTCACACCTCTGTGACCCCCCCTTATAGGAGAGAATGACCCCCCCCCTGTATGAGGTGTCAGCCCTGCCTGGCCCCCCCTGTATATCTATATAGGAGAGAATGACCCCCCCCCCTGTATGAGGTGTCAGCCCTGCCTGGCCCCCCCTGTATTTCTATATAGGAGAGAATGACCCCCCCCCCTGTATGAGGTGTCAGCCCTGCCTGGCCCTTCTGTGTGCCCCCCCCCCTCTGTAGATCAGTGTTTATCACCCGGGGGGTGCACAGGACACTCCCGCTGGATCAGTGCCACGGGTTGTCACGGTCTTACCAGGCCGGTGATGTGAAATTTCCTCGGACCTGTGAAAAAATCGGACCCGCGTCACTTCCGGTGCTCGTACGTCAGAGCACAGCTGATCCACGGCGTCCACGGCGCATGCGCAGATGTTTTTTTTTGGGTCCGTGAATATCATAGACTGGGGTAGGCGGGCAGAGGCGGATCAAGCTCAATTCAGAGACTCGGGTGGGCGGGGCGGAGGCGGTGCAAGAGTTTTAATGACATTATCGGCAGCCCCGCCTCCAGCCCCGCCCCTTTACACACAGTAGCCTGCTTCTTCCCATACTATTTTGGTCCGTGAATTTCACAGACTCTGGTAGGCGGGACGGAGGCGGAGCAACAGTTTTCATGCGCAATATTAAAGTCTGTCAAGAAAATGTCTATTTAGGTGGAGAGCTTCTGAATACCCGACCAACAAACACATTTCCATTTTATTCCTTATTTCAATGGGAAAGTTTAAAGTGCCAAAAAGTTCCGCTCTTCTGTATTTTTTTAGACTCCGTGTACACGGGACCATCCTCACCCCCCCCCCCAACATCCTCCCGGCTGCAGGGATCATCCCCCCCCCACCGCCACCCTCCCGGCTGTACGAATCACCCCCCCCCCACCGCCATCCTCCCGGCTGCAGGGATCACCCCCCCCCCCCAACATCCTCCCGGCTGTACGAATCACCCCCCCCCGCCATCCTCCCGGCTGCAGGGATCACCCCCACCGCCATCCTCCCGGCTGCAGCAATCACCCCCCCCCCCCCACCGCCATCCTCCCGGCTGTACGAATCACCCCCCCCCCCCCCTACCGCCATCCTCCCGGCTGCAGGGATCACCCACCGCCATCCTCCCGGCTGCAGCAATCACCCCCCCCCCTACCGCCATCCTCCCGGCTGCAGGGATCACCCACCGCCATCCTCCCGGCTGTACGAATCACCCCCCCCCCACCATCCTCCCGGCTGCAGGGATCACCCCCCCCCCCCAACATCCTCCCAGCTGTACGAATCACCCCCCCCCACCCCCATCCTCCCAGCTGCAGGGATCACCCCCCCACCGCCATCCTCCCAGCTGTAGAAGGTTGGCAGAGAGTGGGCCCCTGGCTGTTTGAAGGAGAAGGAGATGGGCCACAGTGTGGGCCAAATTGGAAGAGCTGATCCTTGGGTGGTTGGAGGAGGAGAGGGTGCCACCCTTCTCCCCTTAGGACGGGGACAGACACCCTTCTCTCCCCTGGAGGACGGGGACACCCTTCTCTCCCCTGGAGGACAGGGACACCATTCTCTCCCCCGGATGACGGAGACACCATTCTCTCCCCCGAGGACGAGGACACCATTCTCTCCCCCGGAGGATGAGGACACCATTCTCTCCCCCGGAGGATGAGGACACCCTTCTCTCCCCAGAGGTAGGGGACACCATTCTCTCCCCCGGAGGATGAGGACACCATTCTCTCCCTCGTAGGACGGGGACACCATTCTCTCCCCCGGAGGATGAGGACACCATTCTCTCCCTCGGAGGACGGGGACACCATTCTCTCCCCCGAGGACGAGGACACCATTCTCTCCCCAGAGGTAGGGGACACCATTCTCTCCCCCAGAGGATGAGGACACCATTCTCTCCCTCGGAGGACGGGGACACCATTCTCTCCCTCGGAGGACGGGGACACCATTCTCTCCCCCAGAGGACGGGGACACCATTCTCTCCCCCAGAGGACGGGGACACCATTCTCTCCCCCGAGGACACCATTCTCTCCCCCAGAGGACGGGGACACCATTCTCTCCCCCGAGGACACCATTCTCTCCCCGGAGGACGAGGACACCCTTCTCTCCCCAGATGTAGGGGACACCATTCTCTCCCCCAGAGGACGGGGACACCATTCTCTCCCTCGGAGGACGGGGACACCATTCTCTCCCCCAGAGGACGGGGACACCATTCTCTCCCCCAGAGGACAGGGACACCATTCTCTCCCCGGAGGAGGAGGACACCATTCTCTCCCCCAGAGGACGGGGACACCATTCTCTCCCCCGAGGACACCATTCTCTCCCCGGAGGACGAGGACACCCTTCTCTCCCCAGAGGTAGGGGACACCATTCTCTCCCCCAGAGGATGAGGACACCATTCTCTCCCCCAGAGGACGGGGACACCATTCTCTCCCTCGGAGGACGGGGACACCATTCTCTCCCTCGGAGGACGGGGACACCATTCTCTCCCCCAGAGGACAGGGACACCATTCTCTCCCCTGGAGGACGAGGACACCATTCTCTCCCCTGGAGGACGAGGACACCATTCTCTCCCCCGGAGGACGAGGACACCAGGGCTGGACAGGGAGAGGAGGTGAGCGCTGCGGGGAACCAGAGCATCATGAGGGACAGGGGATAGAGGCACATGGGGGACCAGAGCATCATGGGGGGGGGGGATAGAGGAGCAGGAGAGGAACAGAGAAGCATGTGTGGGAACAGAGAAGCAGGGGGGGTATCAGTGGAGCACAGGGGGGACCAGAGAAGCATGAGGGTAAGAGGAGCATGGGGGGGGATAGAGAAGCATGTGGGGGAACAGAGAAGCAGGGGGAGAACCAGAGGAGCAGAGAGGGGGACAGAGGCGCATGGGGGCCGGCAGCCATGGGAGAGACTTGTCAAAGTGTATGAAGTCCAGGGCAATATTTTTGTCCCAGTCCAGCCCTGGTGTCCCTGTCCTCCGGGGGAGAGAAGGGTGTCCCCGTCCTCGGGGGAGAGAATGGTGTCCTCCGGGGGGAGAGAATGGTATCCTCGTCCTCCAGGGGAGAGAAGGGTGTACTCGTCCTCGGGGGAGAGAATGGTGTCCTCGTCCTCCGGGGGAGAGAAGGGTGTCCTCGTCCTCGGGGGAGAGAATGGTGTCCTCGTCCTCCGGGGGAGAGAATGGTGTCCCCGTCCTCCGGGGGAGAGAAGGGTGTCCCCTACCTCTGGGGAGAGAAGGGTGTCCTCGTCCTCGGGGGAGAGAATGGTGTCCTCCGGGGGGAGAGAATGGTGTCCCCGTCCTCTGGGGGAGAGAATGGTGTCCCCGTCCTCTGGGGGAGAGAATGGTGTCCCTGTCCTCCAGGGGAGAGAATGGTGTCCCCGTCCTCTGGGGGAGAGAATGGTGTCCCCGTCCTCCGGGGGAGAGAATGGTGTCCCTGTCCTCCGGGGGAGAGAATGGTGTCCCCGTCCTCCGGGGGAGAGAATGGTGTCCCTGTCCTCCGGGGGAGAGAATGGTGTCCTCGTCCTCCGGGGGAGAGAATGGTGTCCTCGTCCTCCGGGGGAGAGAATGGTGTCCCCGTCCTCTGGGGGAGAGAATGGTGTCCCCGTCCTCCAGGGGAGAGAATGGTGTCCTCGTCCTCCGGGGGAGAGAATGGTGTCCCCGCATGGGCACCGCCCCCGTCACCTCTGCCGCCCTCCCTATTCATGCGCCTGGCCCCTTTCAGGATGCCGGACGCATGAAATACTATGGCGGGAATAGGCGGGGTGTGTATCATTAAGCACGTGATAAGAGCCAGAAGCTATTTTCACACCAAAGTTCCTCCTTGCCAATCTCCCGATTGGCCAAAGCTTTAGGCGATCCTATTGGATGCCTAACGCTTTGGCGGAAAAGGAGACATGACGGAGGAAGCCTGAGGAGCCAAGCGGACACAGGAGCCACATCCGCCACTACAGAAGAAGAAGAAGGAAGTGCCGCGTATGACGGGTACAAGTGACTGCATATGGAGGGCACAACTGCTGCGTATGACGGGCACAAGTGACCTACCCCAGTCTAGGATATTCACAGACCAAAAAAAAGCATCTGCGCATGCGCCGTGGACCCGCGATCAGCTGTGCTCCTGACGTACGAGCACCGGAAGTGACGCGGTCCGATTTTTTCACAGGTCCGAGGATGGTGGTGGGGGGGGGGAGGTGATTCGTACAGCTGGGAGGATGGGGGGGGGTGATTCGTACAGCTGGGAGGATGGGGGGGGGGTGATTCGTACAGCTGGGAGGGTGGGGGGGGGTGATCCCTACAGCTGGGAGGATGGCGGTGGGGGGGGGGGTGATTCGTACACCTGGGAGAATGGCGGTGGGGGGGGGGTGATTCGTACAGCTGGGAAGATGGCGGTGGGGGGGGGTGATTCGTACAGCTGGGAGGATGGCGGTGGGGGGGGGGGGTTGATCCCTGCAGCTGGGAGGATGGCGGGGGGGGGGGGGGTGATTCGTACAGCCGGAAGGATGGCGGTGGGGGGGGGGGGTGATTCCTGCAGCTGGGAGGATGGCGGTGGGGGGGGGTGATTCCTGCAGCCGGGAGGGTGGGGGTGATCCCTGCAGCCGGGAGGATGGCGGTGGGGGGGGGGGGGTGATTCGTACAGCTGGGAGGATGGCAGTGGGGGGGGGGTGATTCGTACAGCTGGGAGGATTTTGGGGGGGGGTGATCCCTACAGCTGGGAGGATGGCGGTGGGGGGGGGTGATTCGTACAGCTGGGATGGCGGTGGGGGGGGGGTGATTCGTACAGCTGGGAAGATGGCGGTGGGGGGGGGTGATTCGTACAGCTGGGAAGATGGCGGTGGGGGGGGGTGATCCCTGCAGCTGGGAGGATGGTGGTGGGGGGGGGGGTGATTCGTACAGCTGGGAGGATGGCGGTGGAGGGGGGGGTGATTCGTACAGCTGGGAAGATGGCGGTGGGGGGGGGTGATTCGTACAGCTGGGAGGATGGCGGTGGGGGGGGGGGGTTGATCCCTGCAGCTGGGAGGGTGGGGGGGGGGGTGATTCCTGCAGCTGGGAGGATGGTGGTGGGGGGGGTGATTCCTGCAGCCGGGAGGGTGGCGATGGGGGGGGGGGGTGATTCCTGCAGCCGGGAGGATGGCGGTGAGGGGGGGGGGGGTGATTCGTACAGCTTGGAGGATGGCGGTGGGGGGGGGGGTGATTCGTACAGCCGGGAGGATGGCGGTGGGGGGGGGTTGATCCCTGCAGCCGGGAGGATGTTGGGGGGGGGGGTTGATCCCTGCAGCCGGGAGGATGTTGGGGGGGGTTGATCCCTGCAGCCGGGAGGATGTTGGGGGGGGGTTGATCCCTGCAGCCGGGAGGATGTTGGGGGGGGGTTGATCCCTGCAGCTGGGAGGATGTTGGGGGGGGGGGTGATCCCTGCAGCCGGAAGGATGGCGGTGGGGGGGGGGTTGATCCCTGCAGCTGGGAGGATGGCGGGGGGGGGGGGGGGTGATCCCTGGGGGGGGGTGATCCCTGCAGCCGGGAGGATGTTGGGTGGGGGGGTGATCCCTGCAGCCGGGAGGATGGCGGTGGGGTGGGGGGTGATTCCTGCAGCCGGGAGGATGTTGGGGGGGGGGATGATCCCTGCAGCCGGGAGGATGTTGGGGGGGGGGGGGTGATCCCTGGGGGGGGGTGATCCCTGCAGCCGGGAGGATGGCGGTGGGGGGGGGTGATCCCTGCAGCCGGGAGGATGGCGGTGGGGGGGGGTGATCCCTGCAGCCGGGAGGATGTTGGTGGGGGGGGGTGATCCCTGCAGCCGGGAGGATGTTGGGGGGGGGGATGATCCCTGCAGCCGGGAGGATGTTGGGGGGGGGATGATCCCTGCAGCCGGGAGGATGTTGGGGGGGGGGGGTGATCCCTGCAGCCGGGAGGATGTTGGGGGGGGGGGGGATGATCCCTGCAGCCGGGAGGATGTTGGGGGGGGGTTGATCCCTGCAGCTGGGAGGATGGCGGGGGGGGGTGATTCGTACAGCTGGGAGGATGGCGGTGGGGGGGGGGGGTGATCCCTGCAGCCGGGAGGATGGCGGTGGGGGGGGGGGGGTGATTCCTGCAGCCGGGAGGATAGTGGGGGGGAGGGTGATCCCTGCAGCTGGGAGGATGGCGGTGGGGGGGGGGTGATTCCTGCAGCCGGGAGGATGTTGGGGGGGGGGGGGGGTGATCCCTGCAGCCGGGAGGATGTTGGGGGGGGGGGGGGGTGAGGATGGTCCCGTGTACATGGAGCCTAAAAAAATACAGAAGAGCGGAACTTTTTGGCACTTTAAACTTTCCCATTGAAATGAGGAATAAAATGGAAATGTGTTTGTTGGTCGGGTATTCAGAAGCTCTCCACCTAAATAGACATTTTCTTGACAGACTTTAATATTGCGCATTAAACTGTTGCTCCGCCTCCGTCCCGCCTACCCGAGTCTGTGAAATTCACGGACCAAAATAGTATGGGAAGAAGCAGGCTACTGTGTGTAAAGGGGCGGGGCTGGAGGCGGGGCTGGCGGCAACGTAATTGAGAATGTTGCTCCGCCTCCGCCCCGCCCACCCAAATCTCTATTTTTCACAGACCTCAAGAAGCTCTGCTTAGGGGCGGGGCTGCCGATAATGTCATTAAAACTCTTGCACCGCCTCCGCCCCGCCCACCCGAGTCTCTGAATTGTGCTTGATCCGCCTCTGCCCGCCTACCCCAGTCTATGATATTCACGGACCCAAAAAAAAACATCTGCGCATGCGCCGTGGACCCGCGATCAGCTGTGCTCTGACGTACGAGCACCGGAAGTGACGCGGGTCCGATTTTTTCACAGGTCCGAGGAAATTTCACATCACCGGCCTGGTAAGACCGTGACAACCCGTGGCACTGATCCAGGGGGAGTGTCCTGTGCACCCCCCGGGTGATAAACACTGATCTACAGAGGGGGGGGGCACACAGAGGGACCAGGCAGGGCTGACACCTCATACAGGGGGGGGGGTCATTCTCTCCTATATAGAAATACAGGGGCGGCCAGGCAGGGCTGACACCTCATACAGGGGGGGGGTCATTCTCTCCTATATAGAAATACAGGGGGGCCAGGCAGGGCTGACACCTCATACAGGGGGGGGGTCATTCTCTCCTATAAGGGGGGGTCACAGAGGTGTGAGAGGGGGAGGGGAGCGCTCTGTCCCTCACATGGTCTGTTATACGGCACCATTCACCTCTCACCCCGCTCCTCCACCGACCCCGGAAGATAAACAGACTCCTCACCCGGAAGTAAACAGGAAGACCGGAAGTGGGTGGAGCCCGAGAGATACCCGGTAGTTGGGTCTCTTTCTTTGGTTGGCGGGCGGAAGAAGAGAAACCCGGGTGGCTCCGCCTATTAGGGGGCGGGGCGTCACGTGATCTCGTTTTCCGCAGAGGCCCCGCCCAGAAACGCTGGCAGTGTGCAGAGTGATCATGTGACCTGAAGGAGAGGTGAGTGTGATCATCACTGAGGACCGCCCACAGGGAGGGGCTGAGCCCAGGAGCTGACACTCTAATGTCCCCACTATAGTCTATGTCTGAGCCCAGGAGCTGACACTCTAATGTCCCCACTATAGTCTATGGCTGAGCCCAGGAGCTGACACTCTAATGTCCCCACTATAGTCTATGGCTGAGCCCAGGAGCTGACACTCTAATGTCCCACTATAGTCTATAGCTGAGCCCAGGAGCTGACACTCTAATGTCCCCACTATAGTCTATGACTGAGCCCAGGAGCTGACACTCTAATGTCCCCACTATAGTCTATGGCTGAGCCCAGGAGCTGACACTCTAATGTCCCCACTATAGTCTATGGCTGAGCCCAGGAGCTGACACTCTAATGTCCCACTATAGTCTATAGCTGAGCCCAGGAGCTGACACTCTAATGTCCCCAGTGCAGTCTATGTCTGAGCCCAGGAGCTGACACTCTAATGTCCCACTATAGTCTATGACTGAGCCCAGGAGCTGACACTCTAATGTCCCCACTATAGTCTATGGCTGAGCCCAGGAGCTGACACTCTAATGTCCCACTATAGTCTATGACTGAGCCCAGGAGCTGACACTCTAATGTCCCCACTATACTCTATGGCTGAGCCCAGGAGCTGACACTCTAATATCCCCACTATAGTCTATGGCTGAGCCCAGGAGCTGACACTCTAATGTCCCCACTATAGTCTATGGCTGAGCCCAGGAGCTGACACTCTAATGTCCCCACTATAGTCTATGGCTGAACCCAGGAGCTGACACTCTAATGTCCCCAGTGCAGTCTATGGCTGAGCCCAGGAGCTGACACTCTAATGTCCCCACTATAGTCTATGGCTGAGCCCAGGAGCTGACACTCTAATGTCCCCAGTGCAGTCTATAGCTGAGCCCAGGAGCTGACACTCTAATGTCCCACTATAGTCTATGGCTGAGCCCAGGAGCTGACACTCTAATGTCCCACTATAGTCTATAGCTGAGCCCAGGAGCTGACACTCTAATGTCCCACTATAGTCTATGGCTGAGCCCAGGAGCTGACACTCTAATGTCCCCAGTGCAGTCTATAGCTGAGCCCAGGAGCTGACACTCTAATGTCCCACTATAGTCTATGGCTGAGCCCAGGAGCTGACACTCTAATGTCCCCACTATAGTCTATGGCTGAGCCCAGGAGCTGACACTCTAATGTCCCCAGTGCAGTCTATGGCTGAGCCCAGGAGCTGACACTCTAATGTCCCAGTATAGTCTATGGCTGAGCCCAGGAGCTGACACTCTAATGTCCCCACTATAGTCTATGACCTTGTATAGCGCTTTTCTCTCTGAGGACTCCAAGTATTGGAGATGGCATTGGCCGGGAATCGAACCCGGGTCGTCTGCTTAGAAAGCAGCTGTGCTAACCACTGCACCACCAACGCAAAGGTAGCATGTCTTTAGTGTGGGAGGAAACCGAGGAACCCGGAGGAAACCCACGCAAGCACAGGGAGAACATGCAAACTCCATGCAGATAGTGTCCTGGTCAGGATTTGAACCAAGGACCCCAGTGCTGCAAGGCTCACCACTAAGCCTCTGTGCTGCCCATATACGGCCTCTGTTCTGGAAGGCCCGCCCCCGCTGAGCGGGGTACATCAGTGATGTCCACTCAAAACTCCTCCAGAAGAAATCCAAACTTCTCCTAATCTACAATCTATAACACTCCTATAATAAAACACCCCAAATAACAATAATGAGGGGTACAGTGGTCCCCAAATTACCAACACAATGGGGGTAAATATTCTATTCACACTTAGGCCTCATTCACAGGGGGGGTAATAATCCGTACCCCATGGGAGGGCCGCGTGTACCGCAATGGGGATGCACAGGTGTTCCCAGCATCCCGTGTAGGCAGTCCCATTGCTGTCATCTGGGGTGCAGCGGCTGTTCCCAATGTGACATCTGTGTGGGTGCCGGTGCACGGCCCCAAACGCACCCAGGGTGCGTCCGCGCAACTGCGCCCACATGGATGTCCTCTTTGGGGTAAGTGCAGCCCCCATACAGGGTACAGATTCATACACCCCGTGTGAGTGAGGCCTGGGACTTCTCCATGAAGGACCTCACTGGTGGGAAGAGTTCTCATTTCTCCAGCAAAGAAAGCTGGAAAGACTCCTCCCATACCGGCCTCCAACCTCCTCTCCTCGCCGGTCCAAACCACACCTTAAAAACATACCGGCCTCCAACCTCCTCTCCTCGCCGGTCCAACACACACCTTAAAAACATACCGGCCTCCAACCTCCTCTCCTCGCCGGTCCAAACCACACCTTAAAAACATACCGGCCTCCAACCTCCTCTCCTCGCCGGTCCAAACCACACCTTAAAAACATACCGGCCTCCAACCTCCTCTCCTCGCCGGTCCAAACCACACCTTAAAAACATACCGGCCTCCAACCTCCTCTCCTCGCCGGTCCAACACACACCTTAAAAACATACCGGCCTCCAACCTCCTCTCCTCGCCGGTCCAACACACACCTTAAAAACATACCGGCCTCCAACCTCCTCTCCTCGCTGGTCCAAACCACACCTTAAAAACATACCGGCCTCCAACCTCCTCTCCTCGCCGGTCCAACACACACCTTTTTTTTAAATCCACTTTATTTTTTATATCTTTTCTTTTCTTATTTCATACATAGATATGCCTATTCGGCATCCATTTCATTTTATTTGACATACATTATACCACATTTTTATATTCATATACTACTCCAGTGTACGTATATACCTATGTAGGATAAAGAGTTGCGACAATTTGTGCGACGCAGAGACAGATACCGCCGGAACAGATTCAATCGCCCTCTCCCACTGATCTCCATCTATCTCCCCAATGTCTTCCACCCACTTCCTACGGCTTCTAAGGGAAGCATGACTCTGAATTGTTGCTAACAGTCCCATATGTTTTTGTTATGAGTCCTCTCCGAGCTTCTGCTTGCAGAACCGTCGTCATCAAAGGTGACGGTAAAGTCACCACCAATGATCGTGTTTGTTGTTGTTTCTGTAGAGCATGCCGGAGCTGGAGGTACTGATAGAAGCCCCGTGGGGCTAATTGGTATTCTCTACACAGCTGCTCGTACGTTCTCAGTACCCCACCCTCGTACAGCTGTGAAAAGAACACACACCTTAAAAAGATACCGGCCTCCAACCTCCTCTCCTCGCCGGTCCAAACCACACCTTAAAAACATACCGGCCTCCAACCTCCTCTCCTCGCCGGTCCAACACACACCTTAAAAAGATACCGGCCTCCAACCTCCTCTCCTCGCCGGTCCAACACACACCTTAAAAAGATACTGGCCTCCAACCTCCTCTCCTCGCCGGTCCAACACACACCTTAAAAACATACCGGCCTCCAACCTCCTCTCCTCGCCGGTCCAACACACACCTTAAAAACATACCGGCCTCCAACCTCCTCTCCTCGCCGGTCCAACACACCCCTCGAAAATTTGATGTCGATCGACATTACATTAATGAAACATAATCACCTGTAAAAAAGTGACTGAGATGTTGGTGGTAAACGGCCTTCTAGACCCGGGGGGACCCGAGTCCTCCGAAAGCCGCCTCATATCCAAGAGTTGCCAAGAGTGGAAATGTAGACATTAAGCTTTAAGGTTAATCAAAAATGTCACATTCTAAAGGGAAAGGTAGAACAAGGGGGAGGGGAGTATGGAAGAGGGAGAGAGGGAGATAAGGAGGAGGGGAGGTTGGAGGTAAGGAAGGAGTGTGGGGGTTCCCCCAAACCCTCACTCCCCTTCTTTCTCCAACCTCCCCCCCCTTCCTCCCTCTCTCCCTCTTCCATACTCCCCTCCCCCTTGTTCTACCTTTCCCTTTAGAATGTGATATTTTTGATTAACCTTAAAGCTTGATGTCTACATTTCCACTCTTGGCAACTCTTGGATATTGGACGTCATATTTGCCCAGCCAATTCAATGGGGCAGAGGTTGGTACCAGGAAGTCACCCGGCCAAAAGTGCTATGAAAAGTCAAGATCCGGTTTAATGGCGGTCCTCCTTGTTTGCCCTTCGCTTCTTCACTAGCTGGAATAATTTCCGTAGGTGAAGACGGGTTACTACGAGTTTCAACATTGGGATCAACAGCCAGTGTTGCCCTTTGTTGACCAATGACGGAATCCAATAGCATATTGATGTCATCGGTCACTGGTGACATAAGGGAACTCGGTAGTGGGAGGAGACCACCATTCTGTGGGATGTCGTTGCTGTGGTCCCTAGGAGGTGCGACGCTGGGAATGGGAACGTCAGTCTCCTCCATGGCGCTCGCTGCATTTTTCCTTGATGGTGGAATGATGACATCACTCGGTGGGATGATGTCACTCTTTCGTGGGACGATATCCGTGTGCCCAACCTCCATTGTTGCTTGCTGCTCCTTTATTTTCTGTCTTATCCAAGCACTAAGGGAAGCTGGAGGAGATGCAACTCTGGAAATGGGAATGGCCGCCTCCTCCATGGCGCTCGCTGCATTTTTCAGATGTTGGTGGTAAACGGCCTGCTAGGCCCGGGGGGAACCGAGTCCTCCGAAAGCCGCCTCATATCCAAGAGTTGCCAAGAGTGGAAATGTAGACATCAAGCTTTAAGGTTAATCAAAAATGTCACATTGTAAAGGGAAAGGTAGAACAAGGGGGAGGGGAGTATGGAAGAGGGAGAGAGGGAGATAAGGAGGAGGGGAGGTTGGAGGTAAGGAAGGGGTGTGGGGGTTCCCCCAAACCCTCACTCCCCTTCTTTCTCCAAACTTCCCTCCCCCTTCCTCCCTCTCTCCCTCTTCCATACTCCCCTCCCCCTTGTTCTACCTTTCCCTTTAGAATGTGATATTTTTGATTAACCTTAAAGCTTGATGTCTACATTTCCACTCTTGGATATTGGACGTCATATTTGCCCGGCCAATTAAATGGGGCAGAGGTTGGTACCAGGAAGTCACCCGGCCAAAAGTGCTATGAAAAGTCAAGATCCGGTTTAATGGCGGTCCTCCTTGGTTGCCCTTCGCTTCTTCACTAGCTGGAATAATTGCCATAGGTGAAGACGGGTTACTACGAGTTTCAACATTGGGATCAACAGCCAGTGTTGCCCTTTGTTGACCAATGACGGAATCCAATAGCATATTGATGTCATCGGTCACTGGTGACATAAGGGAACTCGGTAGTGGGAGGAGACCACCATTCTGTGGGATGTCGTTGCTGTGGTCCCTGGGAGGTGCGACGCTGGGAATGGGAACGTCAGTCTCCTCCGTGGCGCTCGCTGCATTTTTCCTTGATGGTGGAATGATGACATCACTCGGTGGCAGTCTTTTGTGGGACGATATCCCTGTGTCCGACCTCTATTGTTGCTTGGTGCTCCTTTATTTTCTGTCTTATCCAAGCACTAAGGGAAGCTGGAGGAGATGCAACTCTGGAAATGGGAATGGCCGCCTCCTCCATGGTGCTCGCTGCATTTTTCCTTGATGGTGGAATGATGACATCACTTGGTGGGATGATGTCACTCTTTCGTGGGACGATATCCGTGTGCCCAACCTCCATTTTTGGTTGGAGCTCCTTTAGTTTCTGTCTTATCCAATCACCAAGGGAAGCTCGAGGAGATGCAACTCTGGAAATGGGAATGGCCGCCTCCCCCATGGTGCTTTCTGCATTCTCACTTGGTGGTGGAATGGTGTCATCGCTTTCTGGTATAACGATGTCACTTGGTGGTGGAATGGTGTCATCGCTTTCTGGTATAACGATGTCACTTGGTGGTGGAATGGTGTCATCACTTTCTGGTATAATGATGTCACTTGGTGGTGGAATGGTGTCATCGCTTTCTGATATAACGATGTCACTTGGTGGTGGAATGGTGTCATCGCTTTCTGGTATAACGATGTCACTTGGTGGTGGAATGGTGTCATCGCTTTCTGGTATAACGATGTCACTTGGTGGTGGAATGGTGTCATCGCTTTCTGATATAACGATGTCACTTGGTGGTGGAATGGTGTCATCTCTTTCTGATATAACGATGTCACTTGGTGGTGGAATGGTGTCATCGCTTTCTGGTATAACGATGTCACTTGGTGGTGGAATGGTGTCATCGCTTTCTGATATAACGATGTCACTTGGTGGTGGAATGGTGTCATCTCTTTCTGGTATAACGATGTCACTTGGTGGTGGAATGGTGTCATCGCTTTCTGGTATAACGATGTCACTTGGTGGTGGAATGGTGTCATCACTTTCTGGTATAACGATGTCACTTGGTGGTGGAATGGTGTCATCGCTTTCTGGTATAACAATGTCACTTGGTGGTGGAATGGTGTCATCACTTTCTGGTATAACGATGTCACTTGGTGGTGGAATGGTGTCATCGCTTTCTGGTATAACGATGTCACTTGGTGGTGGAATGGTGTCATCGCTTTCTGGTATAACAATGTCACTTGGTGGTGGAATGGTGTCATCACTTTCTGGTATAACGATGTCACTTGGTGGTGGAATGGTGTCATCACTTTCTGATATAATGATGTCACTTGGTGGTGGAATGGTGTCATCGCTTTCTGATATAATGATGTCACTTGGTGGTGGAATGGTGTCATCGCTTTCTGGTATAACGATGTCACTTGGTGGTGGAATGGTGTCATCGCTTTCTGATATGACGATGTCACTTGGTGGTGGAATGGTGTCATCGCTTTCTGGTATAATGATGTCACTTGGTGGTGGAATGGTGTCATCGCTTTCTGGTATAACGATGTCACTTGGTGGTGGAATGGTGTCATCGCTTTCTGGTATAACGATGTCACTTGGTGGTGGAATGGTGTCATCGCTTTCTGGTATAACGATGTCACTTGTTGGTGGAATAGTGTCATCGCTTTCTGATATAATGATGTCACTTGTTGGGGAAATGGGATGACTCGGGGGTGGGGTGATGTTGCTACTTGTTGGTCGGCGCAGTCGGTAGAATGGCTTGAAACATATTAGGAGCAGCACCACCAGCATGGTGATAACCCCCAGACAGCATTCTGACCGGTGCTCAGTAACAATATTAATAAGGACGGGTGGGACTGTGTTGTCTAGGGCCACCCACCCCTTGGACCAGACTGACCAGAGCCCGGTGACCACCCATTGGTCCCAATCACCCGCATTTATATAGAGGGGTAGGATTATGTTCTCAAAGACTGCCCCCCGTCTGTTCCAGATATCGATCAGTAGATAAATCAATCCAATCAGCTCCTGGAACATAAAACGTCCTAATATTCTGGCCAGGTGATATTGGCGCAGGATGTATTTCAGAATCAGAAACTTTATCAGGACTGCAAAGCTAAACCAGACTGGAGGACGGGTCAGGGATAAAAACCGGCTGATGGGTTCTAGAGGGTCATTTTCATTTCCTCCGACTGTTTCCTCCACTGGCTGCTCCATCCTCTTCATGTTCTCCTCCTCCATGCGGGTCTCTGGGGGCCCCCTGGTGACATTTGTGAGCCCCTCCTGCTCCATGCGGGTCTCTGGGGGACCTCTGATGACATTTGTGGGCCCCTCCTGCTCCATGCTGGTCTCTGGGGTCCCTCTGATGACATTTGTGGGCCCCTCCTGCTCCATGCGGGTCTCTGGGGGCCCTCTGATGACATGTGTGGGCCCCTCCTGCTCCATGCTGGTCTCTGGGGTCCCTCTGATGACATTTGTGGGCCCCTCCTGCTCCATGCTGGTCTCTGGGGTCCCTCTGATGACATTTGTGGGCCCCTCCTGCTCCATTGGGGTCTCTGGGTCCCTTCTGATGACATCTCTGGGGACAGCCCATGGATACAGGATCCTAAAAATCAGCGGAATCTTCGCTGGCTGTTGTAGAGTTTCCACAATCAGCTCCTCTGGGGGCCCTCTGATGACATTTGTGGGCCCCTCCTGCTCCATTGGGGTCTCTGGGTCCCTTCTGATGACATCTCTGGGGACAGCCCATGGATACAGGATCCTAAAAATCAGCGGAATCTTCGCTGGCTGTTGTGGAGTTTCCACAATCTCCTCCTCTGGGGGCCCCCTGATGACATTTGTGGGCCCCTCCTGCTCCATTGGGGTCTCTGGGTCCCTTCTGATGACATCTCTGGGGACAGCCCATGGATACAGGATCCTAAAAATCAGCGGAATCTTCGCTGGCTGTTGTGGAGTTTCCACAATCTCCTCCTCTGGGGGCCCCCTGATGACATTTGTGGGCTCCTCCTGCTCCATTGGGGTCTCTGGGGCCCCTCTGATGACATTTGTGGGCTCCTCCTGCTCCATTGTGGTCTCTGGGGCCCCACTGATGACATCTCTGGGGACAGCCCATGGATACAGGATCCTAAAAATCAGCGGAATCTTCGCTGGCTGCTGTGTTTGCACAATCCCCTCCTCTGGGGGCCCTCGGATGACATTTGAGGGCCCCTCCTGATCCACGTGGACCTCTGGGGATTGGATGATGGTATATCTCTGTCCTCCCAAAGAGAGCAACAGTGAAACAATCATAACGAGGATTTGGTTCCTCATTTTTGCTTGTAGAAAATAACTGGCAGGATATGCCAAGTACTAGTAATAGACGATCAGACAATTAATGCCAATCAATCAATAGACTCTGAATTCCAATCACTGGAGATAATGTGATGAAATACAAATCAATCAGTCAGGAGCTCTGCAAGAGAGATGCTTCTGCTGTGAAGACCTATTGTCAACTGACAGCTCCTCCCCCCTGCCGGCTATTTATTCGCTTCCACAGCTGTGACATCACATAGCTCTATGTTCACAGTGCAGGTTACCATGGTAACAGAATGTTTGTTTTCTCTCTGTGTGCTTCTATTTTTACACTGCAGGTCACATGACCAGCACTGAGAAAATTGTGTCTGTGTCTGTAAACAATCATTGGTTCTCCCTTGCAGCCGATCAATCCGATCAATTCCTTTTATTATTAGATATTATTTTATCTCAATAAATTCCTTATCGTTATTCAGAGATAATCCCGTATTTTATATTAGTGTAATATTATAAAATGTAATAATTCTGAATGTTTGATTTGTTTTATTATAATTTAATATGAATGATGTTATTATTATTGTAAATATGAATACACTAATAATAATATCAGTAATAATAAGAAGAATATTACCAATAAAAATATGATTATTAATTAAATAATGATTTATAATAATTGTAGCACCAAAAAATAAATAAAGCAAATATTGATGACAATATTAAAAATGATAAATAAAAAAGGAAACAATATCATTGTAATTATTAACTTATAATGGTAAAAATAATGACGGTGATAAAAAAAACAATAAAAAAAAAAAAAATATTTGTTTTTGTTTATTACCTTTTTCATTATTTTATTTTTTTGCACACTGTATTTAATACAGCGTTACCATAGTAACACCAGACTACTCTCAGTAGGTGATCCGGATTTTTTTTTTTTTTTGTAACCTTATGATTATCTCATAAAAATAATAAAATAAATAAAATAAAAGGATATATATTTCCCAGATTGATGGGTTGTCCCGATACCGATACCAGTATCTCGTACTCCCGCTAATACCGCCGATACTAAAATAGAATACTACCCCCCCCCCGCCGCCGCCGCCGCCACGTTAACAGTAGGTACAGGGGACATGGCTGGATATACAGGGGACATGGCTGGATATACGGAGGACATGGCTGGATATACGGGGGACATGGCTGGATATACAGGGGACATGGCTGGATATACGGGGGACATGGCTGGATATACGGAGGACATGGCTGGATATACAGGGGACATGGCTGGATATACGGGGGACATGGCTGGATATACGGGGGACAATATGTGGGGGACATGGCTGGATATACGGGGGACATGGCTGGATATACAGGGGACATGGCTGGATATACGGGGGACATGGCTGGATATACGGGGGACATGGCTGGATATACGGGGGACATGGCTGGATATACGGGGGACATGGCTGGATATACGGGGGACATGGCTGGATATACAGGGGACATGGCTGGATATACGGAGGACATGGCTGGATATACGGGGGACATGGCTGGATATACAGGGGACATGGCTGGATATACGGGGGACATGGCTGGATATACGGAGGACATGGCTGGATATACAGGGGACATGGCTGGATATACGGGGGACATGGCTGGATATACGGGGGACAATATGTGGGGGACATGGCTGGATATACGGGGGACATGGCTGGATATACAGGGGACATGGCTGGATATACGGGGGACATGGCTGGATATACGGGGGACATGGCTGGATATACGGGGGACATGGCTGGATATACGGGGGACATGGCTGGATGTAGTATAGGGACAGGCTAGTGTAGTATAGGGACAGGCTAGTGTAGTATACGGACAGGCTAGTGTAGTATACGGACAGGCTAGTGTAGTATAGGGACAGGCTAGTGTAGTATAGGGACAGGCTAGTGTAGTATAAGGACAGGCTAGTGTAGTATAAGGACAGGCTAGTGTAGTATAGGGACAGGCTAGTGTAGTATAGGGACAGGCTAGTGTAGTATAGGGACAGGCTAGTGTAGTATAAGGACAGGCTAGTGTAGTATAGGGACAGGCTAGTGTAGTATAGGGACAGGCTAGTGTAGTATACGGACAGGCTAGTGTAGTATAAGGACAGGCTAGTGTAGTATAAGGACAGGCTAGTGTAGTATAGGGACAGGCTAGTGTAGTATATGGACAGGCTAGTGTAGTATAGGGACAGGCTAGTGTAGTATAGGGACAGGCTAGTGTAGTATAGGGACAGGCTAGTGTAGTATACGGACAGGCTAGTGTAGTATAGGGACAGGCTAGTGTAGTATATGGACAGGCTAGTGTAGTATAGGGACAGGCTAGTGTAGTATAGGGACAGGCTAGTGTAGTATAGGGACAGGCTAGTGTAGTATACGGACAGGCTAGTGTAGTATAGGGACAGGCTAGTGTAGTATATGGACAGGCTAGTGTAGTATAGGGACAGGCTAGTGTAGTATAGGGACAGGCTAGTGTAGTATAGGGACAGGCTAGTGTAGTATAGGGACAGGCTAGTGTAGTATAGGGACAGGCTAGTGTAGTATACGGACAGGCTAGTGTAGTATAGGGACAGGCTAGTGTAGTATATGGACAGGCTAGTGTAGTATAGGGACAGGCTAGTGTAGTATATGGACAGGCTAGTGTAGTATAGGGACAGGCTAGTGTAGTATAGGGACAGGCTAGTGTAGTATAGGGACAGGCTAGTGTAGTATATGGACAGGCTAGTGTAGTATAGGGACAGGCTAGTGTAGTATAGGGACAGGCTAGTGTAGTATAAGGACAGGCTAGTGTAGTATAAGGACAGGCTAGTGTAGTATAAGGACAGGCTAGTGTAGTATACGGACAGGCTAGTGTAGTATAGGGACAGGCTAGTGTAGTATAGGGACAGGCTAGTGTAGTATAAGGACAGGCTAGTGTAGTATAGGGACAGGCTAGTGTAGTATATGGACAGGCTAGTGTAGTATAGGGACAGGCTAGTGTAGTATAGGGACAGGCTAGTGTAGTATAGGGACAGGCTAGTGTAGTATAGGGACAGGCTAGTGTAGTATAGGGACAGGCTAGTGTAGTATAGGGACAGGCTAGTGTAGTATAAGGACAGGCTAGTGTAGTATAGGGACAGGCTAGTGTAGTATAGGGACAGGCTAGTGTAGTATAGGGACAGGCTAGTGTAGTATAGGGACAGGCTAGTGTAGTATACGGACAGGCTAGTGTAGTATACGGACAGGCTAGTGTAGTATAGGGACAGGCTAGTGTAGTATACGGACAGGCTCGTGTAGTATAGGGACAGGCTAGTGTAGTATAGGGACAGGCTAGTGTAGTATATGGACAGGCTAGTGTAGTATAGGGACAGGCTAGTGTAGTATAGGGACAGGCTAGTGTAGTATACGGACAGGCTAGTGTAGTATATGGACAGGCTAGTGTAGTATACGGACAGGCTAGTGTAGTATACGGACAGGCTAGTGTAGTATAGGGACAGGCTAGTGTAGTATAGGGACAGGCTAGTGTAGTATAGGGACAGGCTAGTGTAGTATACGGACAGGCTTGTGTAGTATAGGGACAGGCTAGTGTAGTATAGGGATAGGCTAGTGTAGTATAGGGACAGGCTAGTGTAGTATATGGACAGGCTAGTGTAGTATACGGACAGGCTAGTGTAGTATAGGGACAGGCTCGTGTAGTATAGGGACAGGCTAGTGTAGTATACGGACAGGCTAGTGTAGTATAGGGACAGGCTAGTGTAGTATAGGGACAGGCTAGTGTAGTATAGGGACAGGCTAGTGTAGTATATGGACAGGCTAGTGTAGTATAGGGACAGGCTCGTGTAGTATACGGACAGGCTAGTGTAGTATACGGACAGGCTAGTGTAGTATACGGACAGGCTAGTGTAGTATACGGACAGGCTAGTGTAGTATACGGACAGGCTAGTGTAGTATAGGGACAGGCTAGTGTAGTATAGGGACAGGCTAGTGTAGTATACGGACAGGCTAGTGTAGTATATGGACAGGCTAGTGTAGTATACGGACAGGCTAGTGTAGTATATGGACAGGCTAGTGTAGTATAGGGACAGGCTAGTGTAGTATACGGACAGGCTAGTGTAGTATAGGGACAGGCTAGTGTAGTATACGGACAGGCTAGTGTAGTATACGGACAGGCTAGTGTAGTATAGGGACAGGCTAGTGTAGTATACGGACAGGCTAGTGTAGTATACGGACAGGCTAGTGTAGTATACGGACAGGCTAGTGTAGTATACGGACAGGCTAGTGTAGTATATGGACAGGCTAGTGTAGTATACGGACAGGCTAGTGTAGTATAGGGACAGGCTAGTGTAGTATAGGGACAGGCTAGTGTAGTATACGGACAGGCTAGTGTAGTATAGGGACAGGCTAGTGTAGTATAGGGACAGGCTCGTGTAGTATACGGACAGGCTAGTGTAGTATAGGGACAGGCTAGTGTAGTATACGGACAGGCTAGTGTAGTATACGGACAGGCTAGTGTAGTATACGGACAGGCTAGTGTAGTATATGGACAGGCTAGTGTAGTATATGGACAGGCTAGTGTAGTATATGGACAGGCTAGTGTAGTATAAGGACAGGCTAGTGTAGTATAGGGACAGGCTAGTGTAGTATACGGACAGGCTAGTGTAGTATAAGGACAGGCTAGTGTAGTATATGGACAGGCTAGTGTAGTATAAGGACAGGCTAGTGTAGTATACGGACAGGCTAGTGTAGTATACGGACAGGCTAGTGTAGTATAGGGACAGGCTAGTGTAGTATACGGACAGGCTAGTGTAGTATAAGGACAGGCTAGTGTAGTATAGGGACAGGCTAGTGTAGTATAGGGACAGGCTAGTGTAGTATACGGACAGGCTAGTGTAGTATACGGACAGGCTAGTGTAGTATAAGGACAGGCTAGTGTAGTATAGGGACAGGCTAGTGTAGTATAGGGACAGGCTAGTGTAGTATAGGGACAGGCTAGTGTAGTATAAGGACAGGCTAGTGTAGTATAGGGACAGGCTAGTGTAGTATAGGGACAGGCTAGTGTAGTATAGGGACAGGCTAGTGTAGTATAGGGACAGGCTAGTGTAGTATACGGACAGGCTAGTGTAGTATACGGACAGGCTAGTGTAGTATAGGGACAGGCTAGTGTAGTATAGGGACAGGCTAGTGTAGTATACGGACAGGCTAGTGTAGTATAGGGACAGGCTAGTGTAGTATAGGGACAGGCTCGTGTAGTATACGGACAGGCTAGTGTAGTATAGGGACAGGCTAGTGTAGTATAGGGACAGGCTAGTGTAGTATAGGGACAGGCTAGTGTAGTATACGGACAGGCTAGTGTAGTATAGGGACAGGCTAGTGTAGTATACGGACAGGCTAGTGTAGTATACGGACAGGCTAGTGTAGTATAGGGACAGGCTAGTGTAGTATAGGGACAGGCTAGTGTAGTATACGGACAGGCTAGTGTAGTATAGGGACAGGCTAGTGTAGTATATGGACAGGCTAGTGTAGTATACGGACAGGCTAGTGTAGTATATGGACAGGCTAGTGTAGTATATGGACAGGCTAGTGTAGTATAGGGACAGGCTAGTGTAGTATACGGACAGGCTAGTGTAGTATACGGACAGGCTAGTGTAGTATACGGACAGGCTAGTGTAGTATAGGGACAGGCTAGTGTAGTATAGGGACAGGCTAGTGTAGTATACGGACAGGCTCGTGTAGTATACGGACAGGCTAGTGTAGTATACGGACAGGCTAGTGTAGTATAGGGACAGGCTAGTGTAGTATATGGACGGGCTAGTGTAGTATAGGGACAGGCTAGTGTAGTATAGGGACAGGCTAGTGTAGTATAGGGACAGGCTAGTGTAGTATAGGGACAGGCTAGTGTAGTATAAGGACAGGCTAGTGTAGTATAGGGACAGGCTAGTGTAGTATATGGACAGGCTAGTGTAGTATAGGGACAGGCTAGTGTAGTATAAGGACAGGCTAGTGTAGTATAAGGACAGGCTAGTGTAGTATACGGACAGGCTAGTGTAGTATAGGGACAGGCTAGTGTAGTATATGGACATGCTAGTGTAGTATAGGGACAGGCTAGTGTAGTATAGGGACAGGCTAGTGTAGTATAGGGACAGGCTAGTGTAGTATACGGACAGGCTAGTGTAGTATACGGACAGGCTAGTGTAGTATACGGACAGGCTAGTGTAGTATAGGGACAGGCTAGTGTAGTATATGGACAGGCTAGTGTAGTATACGGACAGGCTAGTGTAGTATAGGGACAGGCTAGTGTAGTATAGGGACAGGCTCGTGTAGTATAGGGACAGGCTAGTGTAGTATAGGGACAGGCTAGTGTAGTATAGGGACAGGCTAGTGTAGTATAGGGACAGGCTAGTGTAGTATAGGGACAGGCTAGTGTAGTATACGGACAGGCTAGTGTAGTATAGGGACAGGCTCGTGTAGTATAGGGACAGGCTAGTGTAGTATAGGGACAGGCTAGTGTAGTATATGGACAGGCTAGTGTAGTATAGGGACAGGCTAGTGTAGTATATGGACAGGCTAGTGTAGTATAGGGACAGGCTAGTGTAGTATAGGGACAGGCTCGTGTAGTATAGGGACAGGCTAGTGTAGTATAGGGACAGGCTCGTGTAGTATATGTGCCCCATCATTGGTGTCATTGGGCCTCATTGTTGGTGTCACTGGTAGGAATTTTGCCTCATGATCGGTGTTATTGGGAGGAACTGTGCCACTTTGTTGGTGACATATAACCAAGGGCCATATAAAGGCAAGCGAAGGGCCGCATCCGGCCCCCGGGGCCGCAGTTTGGAGACCACTGAGTTAGAGGAATGAAGGGGGTTAGCAGTGAAAGGGTTCATAAATTAAAAGGAATAAACATTTGACTCGGCGGTTAAAGGGTTAAAAATAGGAGGAAAATATGATTTGGCAGTTGAAGAGAATAAACCTCCCTAAAGGGGGCGCAGAGAGCAATAACAACCAGACAGGGGTTCTAATCCCTCTCCACTCCATCCAACACTAACTATAAACAGGATCTCCTTTATTTATAATGTAACATATGGGGGAGAAATGGGGATACAATGATTTGGCGGTGAGAGGGTTAATGTGTGCGGTGGGGGAGGGGGAGGTTTTTTTGTTTACTTGGTTTGGCAGTTGAAGGGTTGAAATAAATGAAGAATATAGTTTGGTAGTGAAAGGGTTAAATCTCATTCACAATGACATGTTCTTCCCGGAGCCGCGTCCCTATGAGATCCGTATTCCGATCCTACAGCCTGAATTCACAAAGCTCACAAATCAGGATGTGGCCCCTTTAAGAAAAAACGTCAGTTATTTTTTTTTTGCTGAGTCAGCAAAAAAAAAAATAACTGACAATTTTTTTTTAAAGGGAAAAAAACCTGACAGGAGTTCTAATCCCTCTCCACTCCATCCAACACTAGCAAGAAACTTTTATTTTTAATTTACACCTTATGATTACCTAATAAAAATGATAAAATAGAACATAAATATATATATATTTACAAGTCATTACATCCACGTTGTATATAGACAAAGAAAACGTCAGACCTATAACATCTGCATCTAGAAAACAATCAATCTGGGAAATATATATCCTTTTATTTTATTTATTTTGTTATTTTTATTAGATAATCGTAAGATCTGCATCTAGCTAGGGTTGTCCCGATACCACTTTTTTATGTACTCGCCGATTCCGAATACCGATACTTTTTTTTAAATGTGTCCCCAAATGCAGCCATGTCCCCCCCATGTATGCAGCCATGTCCCCCACATATTGTCCCCCGTATATCCAGCAATGTCCCCCGTATATCCAGCCATGTCCCCCGTATATCCAGCCATGTCCCCCGTATATCCAGCCATGTCCCCCGTATATCCAGCCATGTCCCCCGTATATCCAGCCATGTCCCCCGTATATCCAGCAATGTCCCCCGTATAACCAGCCATGTCCCACGTATATCCAGCCATGTCCCCCGTATATCCAGCCATGTCCCCCGTATATCCAGCCATGTACCCCGTATATCCAGCCATGTACTCTGTATATCCAGCCATGTCCCCCGTATATCCAGCCATGTCCCCCGTATATCCAGCCATGTCCTCCGTATATCTAGCCATGTCCCCTGTATATCCAGCCATGTCCCCTGTACCTACTGTTAACGTGGCGGCGGCGGCGGCGTTGGTGGCGGTGGCGGTGGGGGGGACGGGGGTAGTATTCTATTTTAGTATCGGCGGTATTAGCGGGAGTACGAGATACTGGTATCGGTATCGGGACAACCCATCAATCTGGGAAATATATATCCTTTTATTTTATTTATTTTATTATATTTTGTTATTTTTATTAGATAATCATAAGGTTACAAAAAAAATAAAAAATCCGGATCACCTACTGAGAGTAGTCTGGTGTTACTATGGTAACGCTGTATTAAATACAGTGTGCAAAAAAATAAAATAATGAAAAAGGTAATAAACAAAAACAAATATTTTTTTTTTTTTTATTGTTTTTTTTATCACCGTCATTATTTTTACCATTATAACTTAATAATTACAATGATATTGTTTCCTTTTTTATTTATCATTTTTAATATTGTCATCAATATTTGCTTTATTTATTTTTTGGTGCTACAATTATTATAAATCATTATTTAATTAATAATCGTATTTTTATTGGTAATATTCTTCTTATTATTACTGATATTATTAGTGTATTCATATTTACAATAATAATAACATCATTCATATTAAATTATAATAAAACAAATCAAACATTCATAATTATTACATTTTATTAATATTACACGAATATAAAATACGGGATTATCTCTGAATAATGATAAGGAATTTATTGGCATAAAATAATATCTAATAATAAAAGGAATTGATCGGATTGATCGGCTGCAAGGGAGACCAATGATTGTTTACAGACACAGACACAATTTTCTCAGTGCCGGTCATGTGACCTGCAGTGTAAAAATAGAAGCACACAGAGAGAAAACAAACATTCTGTTACCATGGTAACCTGCACTGTGAACATAGAGCTATGTGATGTCACAGCTGTGGAAGCGAATAAATAGCCTGCAGGGGGGAGGAGCTGTCAGTTGACAATAGGTCTTCACAGCAGAAGCATCTCTCTTGCAGAGCTCCTGACTGATTGATTTGTATTTCATCACATTATCTCCAGTGATTGGAATTCAGAGTCTATTGATTGATTGGCATTAATTGTCTGATCGTCTATTACTAGTACTTGGCATTTCCTGCCAGTTATTTTCTACAAGCAAAAATGAGGAACCAAATCCTCGTTATGATTGTTTCACTGTTGCTCTCTTTGGGAGGACAGAGAAATACCATCTTCCAATCCCCAGAGGTCCACGTGGATCAGGAGGGGCCCTCAAATGTCATCCGAGGGCCCCCAGAGGAGGGGATTGTGCAAACACAGCAGCCAGCGAAGATTCCGCTGATTTTTAGGATCCTGTATCCATGGGCTGTCCCCAGAGATGTCATCAGTGGGGCCCCAGAGACCACAATGGAGCAGGAGGAGCCCACAAATGTCATCAGAGGGGCCCCAGAGACCCCAATGGAGCAGGAGGAGCCCACAAATGTCATCAGGGGGCCCCCAGAGGAGGAGATTGTGGAAACTCCACAACAGCCAGCGAAGATTCCGCTGATTTTTAGGATCCTGTATCCATGGGCTGTCCCCAGAGATGTCATCAGAAGGGACCCAGAGACCCCAATGGAGCAGGAGGGGCCCACAAATGTCATCAGGGGGCCCCCAGAGGAGGAGATTGTGGAAACTCCACAACAGCCAGCGAAGATTCCGCTGATTTTTAGGATCCTGTATCCATGGGCTGTCCCCAGAGATGTCATCAGAAGGGACCCAGAGACCCCAATGGAGCAGGAGGGGCCCACAAATGTCATCAGAGGGCCCCCAGAGGAGCTGATTGTGGAAACTCTACAACAGCCAGCGAAGATTCCGCTGATTTTTAGGATCCTGTATCCTTGGGCTGTCCCCAGAGATGTCATCAGAAGGGACCCAGAGACCCCAATGGAGCAGGAGGGGCCCACAAATGTCATCAGAGGGACCCCAGAGACCAGCATGGAGCAGGAGGGGCCCACAAATGTCATCAGAGGGACCCCAGAGACCAGCATGGAGCAGGAGGGGCCCACACATGTCATCAGAGGGCCCCCAGAGACCCGCATGGAGCAGGAGGGGCCCACAAATGTCATCAGAGGGACCCCAGAGACCAGCATGGAGCAGGAGGGGCCCACAAATGTCATCAGAGGTCCCCCAGAGACCCGCATGGAGCAGGAGGGGCTCACAAATGTCACCAGGGGGCCCCCAGAGACCCGCATGGAGGAGGAGAACATGAAGAGGATGGAGCAGCCAGTGGAGGAAACAGTCGGAGGAAATGAAAATGACCCTCTAGAACCCATCAGCCGGTTTTTATCCCTGACCCGTCCTCCAGTCTGGTTTAGCTTTCCAGTCCTGATAAAGTTTCTGATTCTGAAATACATCCTGCGCCAATATCACCTGGCCAGAATATTAGGACGTTTTATGTTCCAGGAGCTGATTGGATTGATTTATCTACTGATCGATATCTGGAACAGACGGGGGGCAGTCTTTGAGAACATAATCCTACTCCTCTATATAAATGCGGGTGATTGGGACCAATGGGTGGTCACCGGGCTCTGGTCAGTCTGGTCCAAGGGGTGGGTGACCCTAGACAACACAGTCCCACCCGTCCTTATTAATATTGTTACTGAGCACCGGTCAGAATGCTGTCTGGGGGTTATCACCATGCTGGTGGTGCTGCTCCTAATATGTTTCAAGACATTCTACCGACTGCGCCGACCAACAAGTAGCAACATCACCCCACCCCCGAGTCATCCCATTTCCCCAACAAGTGACGTCATCATACCAGAAAGCGATGACACTATTCCACCAACAAGTGACGTCATCATACCAGAAAGCGATGACACTATTCCACCACCAAGTGACATCGTTATACCAGAAAGAGATGACACCATTCCACCACCAAGTGACATCGTTATATCAGAAAGTGATGACACCATTCCACCACCAAGTTTCATCGTCATATCAGAAAGTGATGACACCATTCCACCACCAAGTGACATTGTTATACCAGAAAGCGATGACACCATTCCACCACCAAGTGACATCGTTATACCAGAAAGTGATGACACCATTCCACCACCAAGTGACATCGTTATATCAGAAAGTGATGACACCATTCCACCACCAAGTGACATCGTTATATCAGAAAGCGATGACACCATTCCACCACCAAGTGACATCGTTATACCAGAAAGCGATGACACCATTCCACCACCAAGTGACATCGTTATACCAGAAAGCGATGACACCATTCCACCACCAAGTGACATCGTTATACCAGAAAGCGATGACACCATTCCACCACCAAGTGACATCGTTATACCAGAAAGTGATGACACCATTCCACCACCAAGTGACATCGTCATATCAGAAAGCGATGACACCATTCCACCACCAAGTGACATCGTTATATCAGAAAGAGATGACACCATTCCACCACCAAGTGACATCGTTATACCAGAAAGCGATGACACCATTCCACCACCAAGTGACATCGTTATACCAGAAAGCGATGACACCATTCCACCACCAAGTGACATCGTTATACCAGAAAGCGATGACACCATTCCACCACCAAGTGACATCGTTATACCAGAAAGCGATGACACCATTCCACCACCAAGTGACATCGTTATACCAGAAAGCGATGATACCATTCCACCACCAAGTGACATCGTTATACCAGAAAGCGATGACACCATTCCACCACCAAGTGACATCGTTATACCAGAAAGAGATGACACCATTCCACCACCAAGTGACATCATTATATCAGAAAGTGATGACACCATTCCACCACCAAGTGACATCGTTATACCAGAAAGCGATGACACCATTCCACCACCAAGTGACATCGTTATATCAGAAAGCGATGACACCATTCCACCACCAAGTGACATCGTTATACCAGAAAGCGATGACACCATTCCACCACCAAGTGACATCGTTATATCAGAAAGAGATGACACCATTCCACCACCAAGTGACATTGTTATACCAGAAAGCGATGACACCATTCCAACACCAAGTGACATCGTTATACCAGAAAGCGATGACACCATTCCACCACCAAGTGACATTGTTATACCAGAAAGCGATGACACCATTCCAACACCAAGTGACATCGTTATACCAGAAAGCGATGACACCATTCCACCACCAAGTGACATCGTTATACCAGAAAGCGATGACACCATTCCACCACCAAGTAAGAATGCAGAAAGCACCATGGGGGAGGCGGCCATTCCCATTTCCAGAGTTGCATCTCCTCGAGCTTCCCTTGGTGATTGGATAAGACAGAAACTAAAGGAGCTCCAACCAAAAATGGAGGTTGGGCACACGGATATCGTCCCACGAAAGAGTGACATCATCCCACCAAGTGATGTCATCATTCCACCATCAAGGAAAAATGCAGCGAGCACCATGGAGGAGGCGGCCATTCCCATTTCCAGAGTTGCATCTCCTCCAGCTTCCCTTAGTGCTTGGATAAGACAGAAAATAAAGGAGCACCAAGCAACAATAGAGGTCGGACACAGGGATATCGTCCCACAAAAGACTGCCACCGAGTGATGTCATCATTCCACCATCAAGGAAAAATGCAGCGAGCGCCACGGAGGAGACTGACGTTCCCATTCCCAGCGTCGCACCTCCCAGGGACCACAGCAACGACATCCCACAGAATGGTGGTCTCCTCCCACTACCGAGTTCCCTTATGTCACCAGTGACCGATGACATCAATATGCTATTGGATTCCGTCATTGGTCAACAAAGGGCAACACTGGCTGTTGATCCCAATGTTGAAACTCGTAGTAACCCGTCTTCACCTATGGCAATTATTCCAGCTAGTGAAGAAGCGAAGGGCAACCAAGGAGGACCGCCATTAAACCGGATCTTGACTTTTCATAGCACTTTTGGCCGGGTGACTTCCTGGTACCAACCTCTGCCCCATTTAATTGGCTGGGCAAATATGACGTCCAATATCCAAGAGTTACCAAGAGTGGAAATGTAGACATCAAGCTTTAAGGTTAATCAAAAATTTCACATTCTAAAGGGAAAGGTAGAACAAGGGGGAGGGGAGTATGGAAGAGGGAGAGAGGGAGGAAGGGGGAGGGGAGGTTGGAGAAAGAAGGGGGGTGAGGGTTTGGGGGAACCCCCACACCCCTTCCTTACCTCCAACCTCCCCTCCTTATCTCCCTCTCTCCCTCTTCCATACTCCCCTCCCCCTTGTTCTACCTTTCCCTTTAGAATGTGACATTTTTGATTAACCTTAAAGCTTAATGTCAACATTTCCACTCTTGGCAACTCTTGGATATGAGGCGGCTTTCGGAGGACTCGGGTCCCCCCGGGTCTAGAAGGCCGTTTACCACCAACATCTGAAAAATGCAGCGAGCGCCATGGAGGAGGCGGACATTCCCATTTCCAGAGTTGCATCTCCTCGAGCTTCCCTTAGTGCTAGGCTAAGACAGAAAATAAAGGAGCACCAAGCAACAATGGAGGTCGGACACAGGGATATCGTCCCACAAAAGACTGCCACCGAGTGATGTCATCATTCCACCATCAAGGAAAAATGCAGCAAGCGCCATGGAGGAGACTGACGTTCCCATTCCCAGCATCGCACCTCCTAGGGATCACAGCAACGCCATCCCACAGAATGTTGGTCTCCTCCCACTACCGAGTTCCCTTATGTCACCAGTGACCGATGACACCAATATGCTATTGGATTCCGTCATTGGTCAACAAAGGGCAACACTGGCTGTTGATCCCAATGTTGAAACTCGTAGTAACCCGTCTTCACCTACGGCAATTATTCCAGCTAGTGAAGAAGCGAAGGGCAACCAAGGAGGACCGCCATTAAACCGGATCTTGACTTTTCATAGCACTTTTGGCCGGGTGACTTCCTGGTACCAACTTCTGCCCCATTTAATTGGCTGGGCAAATATGACGTCCAATATCCAAGAGTTGCCAAGAGTGGAAATGTAGACATTAAGCTTTAAGGTTAATCAAAAATATCACATTCTAAAGGGAAAGGTAGAACAAGGGGGAGGGGAGTATGGAAGAGGGAGAGAGGGAGGAAGGGGGGGGAGCTTGGAGAAAGAAGGGGAGTGAGGGTTTGGGGGAACCCCCACACCCCTTCCTTACCTCCAACCTCCCCTCCTCCTTTCCTCCCTCTCTCCCTCTTCCATACTCCCCTCCCCCTTGTTCTACCTTTCCCTTTAGAATGTGACATTTTTGATTAACCTTAAAGCTTAATGTCTACATTTCCACTCTTGGCAACTCTTGGATATGAGGCGGCTTTCGGAGGACTCGGGTCCCCCCGGGCCTAGAAGGCCGTTTACCACCATCTCAGTCACTTTTTTACAGGTGATTATGTTTCATCAATGTATTGTCGATCGACATCAAATTTTCGAGGCGTGTGTTGGACCGGCGAGGAGAGGAGGTTGGAGGCCGGTATGTTTTTAAGGTGTGTGTTGGACCGGCGAGGAGAGGAGGTTGGAGGCCGGTATGTTTTTAAGGTGTGTGTTGGACCGGCGAGGAGAGGAGGTTGGAGGCCGGTATGTTTTTAAGGTGTGTGTTGGACCGGCGAGGAGAGGAGGTTGGAGGCCGGTATGTTTTTAAGGTGTGTGTTGGACCGGCGAGGAGAGGAGGTTGGAGGCCGGTATGTTTTTAAGGTGTGTGTTGGACCGGCGAGGAGAGGAGGTTGGAGGCCGGTATGTTTTTAAGGTGTGTGTTCTTTTCACAGCTGTACGAGGGTGGGGTACTGAAAACGTACGAGCAGCTGTGTAGAGAATACCAATTAGCCCCACGGGGCTTCTATCAGTACCTCCAGCTCCGGCATGCTCTACAGAAACAACAACAAACACGATCATTGGTGGTGACTTTACCGTCACCTTTGATGACGACGGTTCTGCAAGCAGAAGCTCGGAGAGGACTCATAACAAAAATATATGAGGGACTGTTAGCAACAATTCAGAGTCATGCTTCCCTTAGAAGCCGTAGGAAGTGGGTGGAAGACATTGGGGAGATAGATGGAGATCAGTGGGAGAGGGCGATTAAATCTGTTCCGGCGGTATCTGTCTCTGCGTCGCACAAATTGTCGCAACTCTTTATCCTACATAGGTATATACGTACACTGGAGTAGTATATGAATATAAAAATGTGGTATAATGTATGTCAAATAAAATGAAATGGATGCCGAATAGGCATATCTATGTATGAAATAAGAAAAGATATAAAAATAAAGTGGATTTAAAAAAAAGGTGTGGTTTGGACCGGCGAGGAGAGGAGGTTGGAGGCCGGTATGTTTTTAAGGTGTGGTTTGGACCGGCGAGGAGAGGAGGTTGGAGGCCGGTATGTTTTTAAGGTGTGGTTTGGACCGGCTATGGGGAGGTTGGAGGCCGGTATGGGAGGAGTCTTTCCAGCTTTCTTTGCTGGAGAAATGAGAACTCTTCCCACCAGTGAGGTCCTTCATGGAGAAGTCCCAGGCCTCACTCACACGGGGTGTATGAATCTGTACCCTGTATGGGGGCTGCACTTACCCCAAAGAGGACATCCATGTGGGTGCAGTTGCGCGGACGCACCCTGGGTGCGTTCGGGGCCGAGCACCGGCACCCACACAGATGTCACATTGGGAACAGCCGCTGCACCCCAGATGACAGCAATGGGACTACCTACATGGGATGCTGGGAACACCTGTGCATCCCCATTGCGGTACACGCGGCCCTCCCATGGGGTACGGATTATTACCCCCCCTGTGAATGAGGCCTAAGTGTGAATAGAATATTTACCCCCATTGTGTTGGTAATTTGGGGACCACTGTACCCCTCATTATTGTTATTTGGGGTGTTTTATTATAGGAGTGTTATAGATTGTAGATTAGGAGAAGTTTGGATTTCTTCTGGAGGAGTTTTGAGTGGACATCACTGATGTACCCCGCTCAGCGGGGGCGGGCCTTCCAGAACAGAGGCCGCATATGGGCAGCACAGAGGCTTAGTGGTGAGCCTTGCAGCACTGGGGTCCTTGGTTCAAATCCTGACCAGGACACTATCTGCATGGAGTTTGCATGTTCTCCCTGTGTTTGCGTGGGTTTCCTCCGGGTTCCTCGGTTTCCTCCCACACTAAAGACATGCTACCTTTGCGTTGGTAAACGGGGATATTCAGGGAATACAGATGGGAGATCAGACTCATAAAATTGCAGCATATGCGGACGACCTGCTCTTTTCTGTGACTAACCCTCATGTATCACTCCCTAACCTTGTAAGAGAAATTGAGAAATATGGTAGGTTATCTAATCTGAAAGTAAATAACACAAAATCGGAAGCAATGAACGTGGCAATCCCTGAACCTATGGGGGATATAATAAAACAGAATTTCAAGTTTAAATGGGGGAAGGTACTAAAATATTTAGGCACATACATACCATCAGACATTAAAAATACTTATGCATTGAACTTTCCCCCATTATACCTTGAAATAAGAAGATTGCTAGAAAAATGGAGACACGGAATGCACTCCTGGTTTGGGAGAGGAAGTATAATCAAAATGTGTATTTTGCCAAAGGTATTGTATTTGTTCCAGGCACTGCCTATGTCCATACCAATAACCTATCTTCGACAGGTGAATTCTTTGTTCATGAAATTCATATGGGCAGGGAAAAAAGCCAGAATTAAAAGAGAACTGTTGAGAATGCCTAAAAGTGCTGGAGGGATGGCAGTCCCGGATATAATAAAATACTACAGAGCATCGCATTTAACTAGGCTGGTAGACTGGTGTAGACATGGGGAGTTTAAACGCTGGGTAAACATAGAGCAGTATGTGAGCCAGATTCCTCTGGCCAGAGCACCTTGGTGTTACGCGGTTCTCCCTAGATACCTTAAGAGACACCCTATAATAGGCCCCACATTGCAAATTTCAGCGAAAATCTGTGGAGATAAGAAATATACACCTAGTAAATCGCCACTACTACCTATAATAGGTAACCCTAATTTCATTCCAGGAATGGAAAAAAATACAAAAGAAAAGTTTAAAGGAAAGAACCTCTGTCAGGTCTCAGATTTCTTGAGGTCAAATGCATGGCCATCAATCGGGGAACTGACAGAGGAAGGAGGTAAATTTGAACTTGCATTGTGGCAGGCACTTCAGGTAAGTCATTTCCTAAGATCTTTGGGTCCGGTAACAGAATTTTGTAGGCAATTGACAACACTAGAGAGATGCTGTGATGAGGTGGAACCTCTACCGAGAGTATTATCTAAAATGTATGGGTTTCTGAACATGCCAGCTGGGGATTTTGTGATGCCAGGCATTCGGAAATGGGAAAAAGATCTGGGGAGAATTTTCACCCCAACACAGCATAAACAAATAATATACCTGGCAGTCAACTCGTCGGTATGTTCAAAAACGCAAGAGGCTAATTACAAGCTCCTTGTACAATGGTATTACACCCCAGAAAGATTACACCAATTTGATAAAGAAGCAGATGAAAGGTGTTGGAGGTGTGGTAGAGAACAAGGAACTTTGTTACATATTTTTTGGTATTGCCAAAAAATAAGACATTATTGGGAGGAGGTGAGAAGAATCTCGCAAAAATTTTCGGAAGCATTGCTTCCGGACGATCCTGCCCTTTTCCTGTTACACAGTTCAGAAGTACCGGTGCAGAAGTATAGGAAGTCGGTAGTGTGCCACATGATCAATGCGGCACGGGCAGGAGTTACATTGAGGTGGAGGGACGTTTGCCCGCCATCTATTGCAGGCTGGCTTAAAAGGGTTGAGGAGGTAGGTGCAATGGAAGATTTGGTGCGTACGGCGCAGAACAAGAGGATACAGTATGAAGAAATATGGTCCGGATGGAATGTATTTATGAGATCAGAAGAAGGAAAGGGGTTAATAGAGGGAAACTAAGACTCTTAGAGAGAAAGATTTAAGGTATTGGTAGATGACTAGGAATTTAGAAGTGTATGTCCAATATCTCGGGAGGGGAGAAGGGGAGAGGAGGGGAGGGGGGAATTTATTGTTTTTTCCTTCTTTTTTTTTTTTTTTTTTTTATGGAGGGGGGGGGGGGAGGGGTAGGGAGGGAGTATCAGATGGAAGGGCAATAGGAGTAAGGATGGCTTAGGGGAAATATAATGACGGATTAAAATGTTAAAATGTGTGGAAAACGTATCTATAGTTGTAACATTCTCTGTTATCTGTGGAAAAATAAAATAAAAGATGAGTACCTTTGCGTTGGTGGTGCAGTGGTTAGCACAGCTGCTTTCTAAGCAGATGACCCGGGTTCGATCCCCGGCCAATGCCATCTCCAATACTTGGAGTCCTCAGAGAGAAAAGCGCTATACAAGGTCATAGACTATAGTGGGGACATTAGAGTGTCAGCTCCTGGGCTCAGCCATAGACTATAGTGGGGACATTAGAGTGTCAGCTCCTGGGCTCAGCCATAGACTTCACTGGGGACATTAGAGTGTCAGCTCCTGGGCTCAGCCATAGACTGCACTGGGGACATTAGAGTGTCAGCTCCTGGGCTCAGCCATAGACTATAGTGGGGACATTAGAGTGTCAGCTCCTGAGCTCAGTCATAGACTATAGTGGGACATTAGAGTGTCAGCTCCTGGGCTCAGCCATAGACTGCACTGGGGACATTAGAGTGTCAGCTCCTGGGCTCAGCCATAGACTATAGTGGGGACATTAGAGTGTCAGCTCCTGGGCTCAGCCATAGACTGCACTGGGGACATTAGAGTGTCAGCTCCTGGGCTCAGCCATAGACTGCACTGGGGACATTAGAGTGTCAGCTCCTGGGCTCAGCCATAGACTATAGTGGGGACATTAGAGTGTCAGCTCCTGGGCTCAGCCATAGACTATAGTGGGGACATTAGAGTGTCAGCTCCTGGGTTCAGCCATAGACTATAGTGGGACATTAGAGTGTCAGCTCCTGGGCTCAGTCATAGACTATAGTGGGACATTAGAGTGTCAGCTCCTGGGCTCAGCCATAGACTATAGTGGGGACATTAGAGTGTCAGCTCCTGGGCTCAGCCATAGACTATAGTGGGGACATTAGAGTGTCAGCTCCTGGGCTCGGCCATAGACTATAGTGGGAC
The DNA here is from genome assembly GCF_905171775.1 of Rana temporaria. Classification (NCBI taxonomy): domain Eukaryota; kingdom Metazoa; phylum Chordata; class Amphibia; order Anura; family Ranidae; genus Rana; species Rana temporaria. Next base: position 427,153,692 of record NC_053493.1, on the reverse strand, counting down.
ATTAGAGTGTCAGCTCCTGGGCTCAGCCATAGACTATAGTGGGGACATTAGAGTGTCAGCTCCTGGGCTCGGCCATAGACTATAGTGGGACATTAGAGTGTCAGCTCCTGGGCTCAGTCATAGACTATAGTGGGACATTAGAGTGTCAGCTCCTGGGCTCAGCCATAGACTATAGTGGGGACATTAGAGTGTCAGCTCCTGGGCTCAGCCATAGACTATAGTGGGACATTAGAGTGTCAGCTCCTGGGCTCAGTCATAGACTATAGTGGGGACATTAGAGTGTCAGCTCCTGGGCTCAGCCATAGACTATAGTGGGACATTAGAGTGTCAGCTCCTGGGCTCAGCCATAGACTATAGTGGGGACATTAGAGTGTCAGCTCCTGGGCTCAGCCATAGACTGCACTGGGGACATTAGAGTGTCAGCTCCTGGGCTCAGCCATAGACTATAGTGGGGACATTAGAGTGTCAGCTCCTGGGCTCAGCCATAGACTATAGTGGGACATTAGAGTGTCAGCTCCTGGGCTCAGCCATAGACTGCACTGGGGACATTAGAGTGTCAGCTCCTGGGCTCAGCCATAGACTGCACTGGGGACATTAGAGTGTCAGCTCCTGGGCTCAGCCATAGACTATAGTGGGGACATTAGAGTGTCAGCTCCTGGGCTCAGCCATAGACTATAGTGGGATATTAGAGTGTCAGCTCCTGGGCTCAGCCATAGACTATAGTGGGGACATTAGAGTGTCAGCTCCTGGGTTCAGCCATAGACTATAGTGGGGACATTAGAGTGTCAGCTCCTGGGCTCAGCCATAGACTATAGTGGGATATTAGAGTGTCAGCTCCTGGGCTCAGCCATAGACTATAGTGGGGACATTAGAGTGTCAGCTCCTGGGCTCAGTCATAGACTATAGTGGGACATTAGAGTGTCAGCTCCTGGGCTCAGCCATAGACTATAGTGGGGACATTAGAGTGTCAGCTCCTGGGCTCAGTCATAGACTATAGTGGGACATTAGAGTGTCAGCTCCTGGGCTCAGCTATAGACTGCACTGGGGACATTAGAGTGTCAGCTCCTGGGCTCAGCCATAGACTGCACTGGGGACATTAGAGTGTCAGCTCCTGGGCTCAGCCATAGACTGCACTGGGGACATTAGAGTGTCAGCTCCTGGGCTCAGCCATAGACTGCACTGGGGACATTAGAGTGTCAGCTCCTGGGCTCAGCCATAGACTATAGTGGGACATTAGAGTGTCAGCTCCTGGGCTCAGCCATAGACTATACTGGGGACATTAGAGTGTCAGCTCCTGGGCTCAGCCATAGACTATAGTGGGGACATTAGAGTATCAGCTCCTGGGCTCAGCCATAGACTATAGTGGGACATTAGAGTGTCAGCTCCTGGGCTCAACCATAGACTGCACTGGGGACATTAGAGTGTCAGCTCCTGGGCTCAGCCATAGACTATACTGGGGACATTAGAGTGTCAGCTCCTGGGCTCAGCCATAGACTATAGTGGGGACATTAGAGTATCAGCTCCTGAGCTCAGCCATAGACTATAGTGGGACATTAGAGTGTCAGCTCCTGGGCTCAGCCATAGACTGCACTGGGGACATTAGAGTGTCAGCTCCTGGGCTCAGCCATAGACTATAGTGGGGACATTAGAGTGTCAGCTCCTGGGCTCAGCCATAGACTATAGTGGGGACATTAGAGTGTCAGCTTCTGGGCTCAGCCATAGACTGCACTGGGGACATTAGAGTGTCAGCTCCTGGGCTCAGCCATAGACTATACTGGGGACATTAGAGTGTCAGCTCCTGGGCTCAGCCATAGACTATACTGGGGACATTAGAGTGTCAGCTCCTGGGCTCAGCCATAGACTATAGTGGGGACATTAGAGTATCAGCTCCTGGGCTCAGCCATAGACTATAGTGGGGACATTAGAGTGTCAGCTCCTGGGCTCAGTCATAGACTATAGTGGGACATTAGAGTGTCAGCTCCTGGGCTCAGCCATAGACTGCACTGGGGACATTAGAGTGTCAGCTCCTGGGCTCAGCCCCTCCCTGTGGGCGGTCCTCAGTGATGATCACACTCGCCTCTCCTTCAGGTCACATGATCACTCTGCCCACTGCGAGCGTTTCTGGGCGGGGCCTCTGCGGAAAACGAGATCACGTGACGCCCCGCCCCCTAATAGGCGGAGCCACCCTGGTTTCTCTTCTTCCGCCCGCCAACGAAAGAAAGAGACCCAACTACCGGGTATCTCTCGGGCTCCACCCACTTCCGGTCTTCCTGTTTACTTCCGGGTGAGGAGTCTGTTTACCTTCCGGGGTCGGTGGAGGAGCGGGGTGAGAGGTGAATGGTGCCGTATAACAGACCATGTGAGGGACAGAGCGCTCCCCTCCCCCTCTCACACCTCTGTGACCCCCCCTTATAGGAGAGAATGACCCCCCCCCCTGTATGAGGTGTCAGCCCTGCCTGCCCCTCTGTGGCCCCCCTGTATTTCTATATAGGAGAGAATGACCCCCCCCCTGTATGAGGTGTCAGCCCTGCCTGCCCCTCTGTGGCCCCCCTGTATTTCTATATAGGAGAGAATGACCCCCCCCCTGTATGAGGTGTCAGCCCTGCCTGGCCCTCTGTGGCCCCCCTGTATTTCTATATAGGATAGAATGACCCCCCCCCCCACCGCCATCCTCCCGGCTGCAGGAATCACCCCCCCCCCCACCGCCATCCTCCCGGCTGCAGGAATCACCCCCCCCCCCCCCACCGCCATCCTCCCGGCTGCAGGAATCACCCCCCCCCCACCGCCATCCTCCCGGCTGTACGAATCACCCCCCCCCCCCCCACCGCCATCCTCCCGGCTGCAGGGATCAACCCCCCCCCAACATCCTCCCAGCTGCAGGGATCAACCCCCCCCCAACATCCTCCCAGCTGCAGGGATCAACCCCCCCCCCACCACCGCCATCCTCCCGGCTGCAGGAATCACCCCCCCCCCCCCACCGCCATCCTCCCGGCTGCAGGGATCACCCCCCCCCACCGCCATCCTCCCGGCTGTACGAATCACCCCCCCCCCACCGCCATCCTCCCGGCTGCAGGGATCAACCCCCCCCCCCCCCCACCGCCATCCTCCCGGCTGTACGAATCACCCCCCCCACCGCCATCCTCCCGGCTGCAGGAATCACCCCCCCCCACCGCCATCCTCCCAGCTGCAGGGATCACCCCCCCCCCCCACCGCCATCCTCCCGGCTGCAGGGATCACCCCACCTCCCGGCTACAGGAATCACCCCCCCCCCACCCTCCCGGCTGTACGAATCACCCCCCCCCTACCGCCATCCTCCCGGCTGCAGGAATCACCCCCCCACCGCCATCCTCCCGGCTGTACGAATCACCCCCCCCCACCGCCATCCTCCCGGCTGTACGAATCACCCCCCCCCCCACCGCCATCCTCCCGGCTGCAGGGATCAACCCCCCCCCCCCAACATCCTCCCAGCTGCAGGGATCAACCCCCCCCCCCCAACATCCTCCCGGTTGCAGGGATCAACCCCCCCCACCACCGCCATCCTCCCGGCTGTACGAATCACCCCCCCCCCCCACCGCCATCCTCCCGGCTGCAGGGATCAACCCCCCCCACCGCCATCCTCCCGGCTGTACGAATCACCCCCCCCCCCACCGCCATCCTCCAAGCTGTACGAATCACCCCCCCCCCAACATCCTCCCGGCTGCAGGGATCAACCCCCCCCCCAACATCCTCCCGGCTGCAGGGATCAACCCCCCCCCCCCCCACCGCCATCCTCCCGGCTGTACGAATCACCCCCCCCCCCCACCGCCATCCTCCCGGCTGTACGAATCACCCCCCCCACCGCCATCCTCCCGGCTGCAGGAATCACCCCCCCCCCACCGCCATCCTCCCGGCTGTACGAATCACCCCCCCCCACCGCCATCCTCCCGGCTGCAGGAATCACCCCCCCCCCCCACCGCCATCCTCCCGGCTGTACGAATCACCCCCCCCCCACCGCCATCCTCCCAGCTGCAGGGATCACCCCCCCCCCACCGCCATCCTCCCGGCTGTACGAATCACCCCCCCACCGCCATCCTCCCGGCTGCAGGAATCACCCCCCCCCACCGCCATCCTCCCAGCTGCAGGGATCACCCCCCCCACCGCCATCCTCCCGGCTACAGGAATCACCCCCCCCCCCCCACCCTCCCGGCTGTACGAATCACCCCCCCCTACCGCCATCCTCCCGGCTGCAGGAATCACCCCCCCCCCCCCACCGCCATCCTCCCGGCTGTACGAATCACCCCCCCCACCGCCATCCTCCCGGCTGCAGGAATCACCCCCCCCCACCGCCATCCTCCCAGCTGCAGGGATCACCCCCCCCCCCCACCGCCATCCTCCCGGCTGCAGGGATCACCCCCCCCCAACATCCTCCCAGCTGTACGAATCACCCCCCCCCACCACCATCCTCCCAGCTGTACGAATCACCCCCCCCACCCCCATCCTCCCAGCTGCAGGGATCACCCCCCCCCCACCGCCATCCTCCCAGCTGTACGAATCACCCCCCCCCCACCGCCATCCTCCCAGCTGCAGGGATTACCCCCCCCCCCCCACCGCCATCCTCCCAGCTGTAGAAGGTTGGCAGAGAGTGGGCCCCTGGCTGTTTGAAGGAGATGGGCCACAGTGTGGGCCAAATTGGAAGAGCTGATCCTTGGGTGGTTGGAGGAGGAGAGGGTGCCACCCTTCTCCCCTTAGGACGGGGACAGACACCCTTCTCTCCCGAGAGGTAGGGGACACCATTCTCTCCCCTGGAGGACAGGGACACCATTCTCTCCCCCGGATGACGGAGACACCATTCTCTCCCCCGAGGACGAGGACACCCTTCTCTCCCCAGAGGTAGGGGACACCCTTCTCTCCCCAGAGGTAGGGGACACCATTCTCTCCCCCGGAGGATGAGGACACCATTCTCTCCCTCGGAGGACGGGGACACCATTCTCTCCCCAGAGGTAGGGGACACCATTCTCTCCCCCAGAGGACGGGGACACCATTCTCTCCCCCGGATGACGGAGACACCATTCTCTCCCCCGAGGACGAGGACACCCTTCTCTCCCCAGAGGACGGGGACACCATTCTCTCCCCCAGAGGACGGGGACACCATTCTCTCCCCCGGAGGACGGGAACACCCTTCTCTCCCCAGAGGACGGGGACACCATTCTCTCCCCCAGAGGACGGGGACACCATTCTCTCCCCCGGAGGACGGGAACACCATTCTCTCCCCAGAGGTAGGGGACACCATTCTCTCCCCCAGAGGACGGGAACACCATTCTCTCCCCAGAGGTAGGGGACACCATTCTCTCCCCCAGAGGACGGGGACACCCTTCTCTCCCCAGAGGTAGGGGACACCATTCTCTCCCCCGGATGATGGAGACACCATTCTCTCCCCCGAGGACGAGGACACCCTTCTCTCCCCAGAGGTAGGGGACACCATTCTCTCCCCCGGAGGATGAGGACACCATTCTCTCCCTCGGAGGACGGGGACACCATTCTCTCCCCCGAGGACGGGGACACCATTCTCTCCCCCAGAGGACGGGGACACCATTCTCTCCCCCGAGGACACCATTCTCTCCCCGGTGGAGGAGGACACCATTCTCTCCCCCAGAGGACGGGGACACCATTCTCTCCCCCGAGGACACCATTCCCTCCCCCCGGAGGATGAGGACACCATTCTCTCCCCTGGAGGACGAGGACACCATTCTCTCCCTCGGAGGACGGGGACACCATTCTCTCCCCCGAGGACGAGGACACCCTTCTCTCCCCAGAGGTAGGGGACACCATTCTCTCCCTCGGAGGACGGGGACACCATTCTCTCCCCCGGAGGACGGGGACACCATTCTCTCCCCCGGATGACGGGGACACCATTCTCTCCCCCGGATGACGGAGACACCATTCTCTCCCCCGAGGACGAGGACACCCTTCTTTCCCCAGAGGTAGGGGACACCATTCTCTCCCCCAGAGGTAGGGGACACCATTCTCTCCCTCGGAGGACGGGGACACCATTCTCTCCCTCGGAGGACGGGGACACCATTCTCTCCCCCAGAGGACGGGGACACCATTCTCTTCCCCAGAGGACAGGGACACCATTCTCTCCCCCGAGGACACCATTCTCTCCCCGGAGGAGGAGGACACCATTCTCTCCCCCAGAGGACGGGGACACCATTCTCTCCCCCGAGGACACCATTCTCTCCCCGGAGGAGGAGGACACCATTCTCTCCCCCAGAGGACGGGGACACCATTCTCTCCCCCGAGGACACCATTCTCTCCCCGGAGGACGAGGACACCCTTCTCTCCCCAGATGTAGGGGACACCATTCTCTCCCCTGGAGGACGAGGACACCATTCTCTCCCCTGGAGGACGAGGACACCATTCTCTCCCCCGGAGGACGAGGACACCAGGGCTGGACAGGGAGAGGAGGTGAGCGCTGCGGGGAACCAGAGCATCATGAGGGACAGGGGATAGAGGCACATGGGTGACCAGAGCATCATGGGGGGGGGGGTATAGAGGAGTAGGAGAGGAACAGAGAAGCATGTGTGGGAACAGAGAAGCAGGGGGGGGTATCAGTGGAGCACAGGGGGGACCAGAGAAGCATGAGGGTAAGAGGAGCATGGGGGGGGATAGAGAAGCATGTGGGGGAACAGAGAAGCAGGGGGAGAAGCAGAGAGGGGGACAGAGGCGCATGGGGGCCGGCCGCCATGGGAGAGACTTGTCAAAGTGTATGAAGTCCAGGGCAATATTTTTGTCCCAGTCCAGCCCTGGTGTCCCTGTCCTCCGGGGGAGAGAAGGGTGTCCCCGTCCTCCGGGGGAGAGAATGGTGTCCCCGTCCTCCGAGGGAGAGAATGGTGTCCTCGGGGGAGAGAATGGTGTCCTCGTCCTCCAGGGGAGAGAAGGGTGTCCCCTACCTCTGGGGAGAGAAGGGTGTCCTCGTCCTCCGGGGGAGAGAATGGTGTCCCCGTCCTCCGGGGGAGAGAAGGGTGTCCTCGGGGGAGAGAATGGTGTCCTCCGGGGGAGAAAATGGTGTCCTCGTCCTCCGGGGGAGAGAATGGTGTCCCCGTCCTCCGGGGGAGAGAAGGGTGTCCTCGGGGGAGAGAATGGTGTCCTCCGGGGGAGAGAATGGTGTCCTCGTCCTCCGGGGGAGAGAAGGGTGTCCCCTACCTCTGGGGAGAGAAGGGTGTCCTCGTCCTCCGGGGGAGAGAATGGTGTCCCCGTCCTCCGGGGGAGAGAAGGGTGTCCCCTACCTCTGGGGAGAGAAGGGTGTTCGTGTCCTCGGGGGAGAGAATGGTGTCCTCCGGGGGAGAGAAGGGTGTCCCCTACCTCTGGGGAGAGAAGGGTGTTCGTGTCCTCGGGGGAGAGAATGGTGTCCTCCGGGGGGAGAGAATGGTGTCCTCGTCCTCCAGGGGAGAGAAGGATGTTCCCGTCCTCCGGGGGAGAGAATGGTGTCCTCGTCCTCCGGGGGAGAGAATGGTGTCCCCGTCCTCCGGGGGAGAGAAGGGTGTCCCCTACCTCTGGGGAGAGAAGGGTGTTCGTGTCCTCGGGGGAGAGAATGGTGTCCTCGTCCTCCAGGGGAGAGAAGGGTGTACTCGTCCTCGGGGGAGAGAATGGTGTCCTCCGGGGGGAGAGAATGGTGTCCTCGTCCTCCAGGGGAGAGAAGGGTGTACTCGTCCTCCGGGGGAGAGAAGGGTGTCCTCGTCCTCCGGGGGAGAGAATGGTGTCCCTGTCCTCCAGGGGAGAGATTCGTACAGCTGGGAGGATGGGGGTGGGCGGGGTAATTCGTACAGCTAGGAGGATGGGGGTGGGGGGGGGGTGATTCGTACAGCTAGGAGGATGGGGGTGGGGGTGATTCGTACAGCTGGGAGGATGGGGGTGGGGGTGATTCGTACAGCTAGGAGGATGGGGGTGGGGGGGGGTGATTCGTACAGCTGGGAGGATGGCGGTGGGGGTGATTCGTACAGCTGGGAGGATGGCGGTGGGGGGGGGCGATTCGTACAGCTGGGAGGATGGGGGTGGGGGGGGTGATCCCTACAGCTGGGAGGATGGCGGTGGGGGGGGGGGGTGATTCGTACAGCTGGGAGGATGGCGGTGGGGGGGGGGGGGGGTGATTCGTACAGCCGGGAGGATTTTGGGGGGGGGGGGGTGATCCCTACAGCTGGGAGGATGGCGGTGGGGGGGGGTGATTCGTACAGCTGGGAGGATGGCGGTGGGGGGGGTGATTCGTACAGCTGGGAGGATGGTGGTGGGGGGGGGGTGATTCGTACAGCTGGGAGGATGGCGGGGGGGGGGGGGGGTGATTCGTACAGCTGGGAGGATGGCGGTGGGGGGGGGGTGATTCGTACAGCTGGGAAGATGGCGGTGGGGGGGGTGATTCGTACAGCTGGGAAGATGGCGGTGGGGGGGGTTGATCCCTGCAGCCGGGAGGATGGCGGTGGGGGGGGGGGTGATTTGTACAGCCGGGAGGATGGCGGTGGGGGGGGGGGTTGATCCCTGCAGCCGGGAGGATGGCGGTGGGGGGGTGATTCCTGCAGCTGGGAGGATGGCGGTGGGGGGGGGGGTGATCCCTGCAGCTGGGAGGATGGCAGTGGGGGGGGGGGTTGATCCCTGCAGCTGGGAGGATGGCGGTGGGGGGGGGGGTGATTCGTACAGCCGGGAGGATGGCGGTGGGGGGGGCGGGGGTGATTCCTGCAGCCGGGAGGATGTTGGTGGGGGGGGGTTGATCCCTGCAGCTGGGAGGATGGCGGTGGGGGGGGGGGTGATTCGTACAGCTGGGAGGATGGCGGTGGGGGGGGGTGATTCGTACAGCTGGGAGGATGGCGGTGGGGGGGGTGATTCGTACAGCTGGGAGGATGGCGGTGGGGGGGGGGTTGATCCCTGCAGCTGGGAGGATGGCAGTGGGGGGGGGGGGGTGATTCCTGCAGCTGGGAGGATGGCGGTGGGGGGGGTGATTCCTGCAGCCGGGAGGGTGGGGGTGATCCCTGCAGCCGGGAGGGTGGGGGTGATCCCTGCAGCCGGGAGGATGGGGGGGGGGTGATTCGTACAGCCGGGAGGATGGGGGGGGGGGGGATCCCTGCAGCTGGGAGGATGGCGGTGGGGGGGGGTGATTCCTGCAGCCAGGAGGATGGAGGTGAGGGGGAGTGATTCGTACAGCTGGGAGGATGGCGGTGGGGGGGGGGGGTGATTCGTACAGCTGGGAGGATGGCGGTGGGGGGGGGGTGATTCGTACAGCTGGGAGGATGTTGGTGGGGGGGGGTGATTTGTACAGCTGGGAGAATGGCGGTGGGGGGGGGGGTGATTCGTACAGCTGGGAAGATGGCGGTGGGGGGGGGGTTGATCCCTGCAGCTGGGAGGATGGCGGTGGGGGGGGGTTGATCCCTGCAGCTGGGAGGATGGCGTGGGGGGGGGGTGATTCGTACAGCTGGGAGGATGGCGGTGGGGGGGGGTTGATCCCTGCAGCTGGGAGGATGGCGGTGGGGGGGGGGGTTGATCCCTGCAGCTGGGAGGATGGCGGTGGGGGGGGGGGTGATCCCTGCAGCTGGGAGGATGGCGGTGCCCCCTGCAGCCGGGAGGATGGCGGTGAGGGGGGGGGGTTGATCCCTGCAGCCGGGAGGATGTTGGGGGGGGGGTTGATCCCTGCAGCTGGGAGGATGTTGGGGGGGGGGGTTGATCCCTGCAGCCGGGAGGATGGCGGTGGGGGGGGTGATTCGTACAGCTGGGAGGATGGCGGTGGGGGGGGGTGATTCCTGCAGCCGGGAGGATAGCGGTGGGGGGGGGGTGATCCCTGCAGCTGGGAGGATGTTGGTGGGGGGGGTGATCCCTGCAGCTGGGAGGATGGCGGTGGGGGGGGGTGGCGGTGGGGGGGGGGTTGATCCCTGCAGCCGGGAGGATGGCGGTGGGGGGGGGTGATCCCTGCAGCTGGGAGGATGGCGGTGGGGGGGGGGGGCGGTGGGGGGGGGGTTGATCCCTGCAGCCGGGAGGATGGCGGTGGGGGGGGGGGTGATTCCTGCAGCCGGGAGGATGTTGGTGGGGGGGGTGATTCCTGCAGCTGGGAGGATGGTGGGGGGGGGTTGATCCCTGCAGCCGGGAGGATGTTGGGGGGGGGGTTGATCCCTGCAGCCGGGAGGATGGCGGTGGGGGGGGGGTGATTCCTGCAGCCGGGAGGATGTTGGGGGGGGGGGTTGATCCCTGCAGCTGGGAGGATGTTGGGGGGGGGGGGTGATCCCTGCAGCTGGGAGGATGTTGGGGGGGGGGGTGATCCCTGCAGCCGGGAGGATGGCGGTGGGGGGGGGGGTGATTCGTACAGCTGGGAGGATGGCGGTGGGGGGGGGGGTGATTCGTACAGCCGGGAGGATGTTGGGGGGGGGGGGGGGTGAGGATGGTCCCGTGTACATGGAGCCTAAAAAAATACAGAAGAGCGGAACTTTTTGGCACTTTAAACTTTCCCATTGAAATAAGGAATAAAATGGAAATGTGTTTGTTGGTCGGGTATTCAGAAGCTCTCCACCTAAATAGACATTTTCTTGACAGACTTTAATATTGCGCATGAAAACTGTTGCTCTGCCTCCTTCCCGCCTACCCGAGTCTGTGAAATTCACGGACCAAAATAGTATGGGAAGAAGCAGGCTACTGTGTGTAATGGGGCGGGGCTGGAGGCGGGGCTGGCGGCAATGTAATTGAGAATGTTGCTCCGCCTCCGCCCCGCCCACCCAAATCTCTATTTTTCACGGACCTCAAGAAGCTCTGCTTAGGGGCGGGGCTGCCGATAATGTCATTAAAACTTGCACCGCCTCCGCCCCGCCCACCCGAGTCTCTGAATTGAGCTTGATCCGCCTCTGCCCGCCTACCCCAGTCTATGATATTCACGGACCCAAAAAAAAACATCTGCGCATGCGCCGTGGACCCGCGATCAGCTGTGCTCTGACGTACGAGCACCGGAAGTGACGCGGGTCCGATTTTTTCACAGGTCCGAGGAAATTTCACATCACCGGCCTGGTAAGACCGTGACAACCCGTGGCACTGATCCAGGGGGAGTGTCCTGTGCACCCCCCGGGTGATAAACACTGATCTACAGAGGGGGGGGGCACACAGAGGGGCCAGGCAGGGCTGACACCTCATACAGGGGGGGGGTCATTCTCTCCTATAAGGGGGGGTCACAGAGGTGTGAGAGGGGGAGGGGAGCGCTCTGTCCCTCACATGGTCTGTTATACGGCACCATTCACCTCTCACCCCGCTCCTCCACCGACCCCGGAAGATAAACAGACTCCTCACCCGGAAGTAAACAGGAAGACCGGAAGTGGGTGGAGCCCGAGAGATACCCGGTAGTTGGGTCTCTTTCTTTGGTTGGCGGGCGGAAGAAGAGAAACCAGGGTGGCTCCGCCTATTAGGGGGCGGGGCGTCACGTGATCTCGTTTTCCGCAGAGGCCCCGCCCAGAAACGCTGGCAGTGTGCAGAGTGATCATGTGACCTGAAGGAGAGGTGAGTGTGATCATCACTGAGGACCGCCCACAAGGAGGGGCTGAGCCCAGGAGCTGACACTCTAATGTCCCCAGTATAGTCTATGGCTGAGCCCAGGAGCTGACACTCTAATGTCCCACTATAGTCTATGGCTGAGCCCAGGAGCTGACACTCTAATGTCCCCTTTATAGTCTATGGCTGAGCCCAGGAGCTGACACTCTAATGTCCCCAGTGCAGTCTATGGCTGAACCCAGGAGCTGACACTCTAATGTCCCCAGTGCAGTCTATGGCTGAGCCCAGGAGCTGACACTCTAATGTCCCCAGTGCAGTCTATGGCTGAGCCCAGGAGCTGACACTCTAATGTCCCCACTATAGTCTATGGCTGAGCCCAGGAGCTGACACTCTAATGTCCCACTATAGTCTATGGCTGAACCCAGGAGCTGACACTCTAATGTCCCCACTATAGTCTATGACTGAGCCCAGGAGCTGACACTCTAATGTCCCCACTATAGTCTATGGCTGAACCCAGGAGCTGACACTCTAATGTCCCACTATAGTCTATGGCTGAGCCCAGGAGCTGACACTCTAATGTCCCACTATAGTCTATGGCTGAGCCCAGGAGCTGACACTCTAATGTCCCACTATAGTCTATGGCTGAGCCCAGGAGCTGACACTCTAATGTCCCCAGTGCAGTCTATGGCTGAGCCCAGGAGCTGACACTCTAATGTCCCACTATAGTCTATGGCTGAGCCCAGGAGCTGACACTCTAATGTCCCCACTATAGTCTATGGCTGAGCCCTGGAGCTGACACTCTAATGTCCCACTATAGTCTATGGCTGAGCCCAGGAGCTGACACTCTAATGTCCCCACTATAGCCTATGACTGAGCCCAGGAGCTGACACTCTAATGTCCCACTATAGTCTATGGCTGAACCCAGGAGCTGACACTCTAATGTCCCCACTATAGTCTATGGCTGAGCCCAGGAGCTGACACTCTAATGTCCCCACTATAGTCTATGGCTGAGCCCAGGAGCTGACACTCTAATGTCCCACTATAGTCTATGACTGAGCCCAAGAGCTGACACTCTAATATCCCACTATAGTCTATGGCTGAGCCCAGGAGCTGACACTCTAATGTACCCAGTACAGTCTATGGCTGAGCCCAGGAACTGACACTCTAATGTCCCACTATAGTCTATGGCTGAGCCCAGGAGCTGACACTCTAATGTCCCCACTATAGTCTATGGCTGAGCCCAGGAGCTGACACTCTAATGTCCCACTATAGTCTATGGCTGAGCCCAGGAGCTGACACTCTAATGTCCCACTATAGTCTATGACTGAGCCCAGGAGCTGACACTCTAATGTCCCACTATAGTCTATAGCTGAGCCCAGGAGCTGACACTCTAATGTCCCACTATAGTCTATGGCTGAGCCCAGGAGCTGACACTCTAATGTCCCACTATAGTCTATGGCTGAACCCAGGAGCTGACACTCTAATGTCCCCAGTGCAGTCTATGGCTGAGCCCAGGAGCTGACACTCTAATGTCCCCAGTGCAGTCTATGGCTGAGCCCAGGAGCTGACACTCTAATGTCCCCACTATAGTCTATGGCTGAGCCCAGGAGCTGACACTCTAATGTCCCACTATAGTCTATGGCTGAGCCCAGGAGCTGACACTCTAATGTCCCCAGTGCAGTCTATGGCTGAGCCCAGGAGCTGACACTCTAATGTCCCACTATAGTCTATGACTGAGCCCAGGAGCTGACACTCTAATGTCCCCACTATAGTCTATGACTGAACCCAGGAGCTGACACTCTAATGTCCCACTATAGTCTATGGCTGAGCCCAGGAGCTGACACTCTAATGTCCCACTATAGTCTATGGCTGAGCCCAGGAGCTGACACTCTAATGTCCCACTATAGTCTATGGCTGAGCCCAGGAGCTGACACTCTAATGTCCCCAGTGCAGTCTATGGCTGAGCCCAGGAGCTGACACTCTAATGTCCCACTATAGTCTATGGCTGAGCCCAGGAGCTGACACTCTAATGTCCCCACTATAGTCTATGGCTGAGCCCTGGAGCTGACACTCTAATGTCCCACTATAGTCTATGGCTGAGCCCAGGAGCTGACACTCTAATGTCCCCACTATAGCCTATGACTGAGCCCAGGAGCTGACACTCTAATGTCCCACTATAGTCTATGGCTGAACCCAGGAGCTGACACTCTAATGTCCCCACTATAGTCTATGGCTGAGCCCAGGAGCTGACACTCTAATGTCCCCACTATAGTCTATGGCTGAGCCCAGGAGCTGACACTCTAATGTCCCACTATAGTCTATGACTGAGCCCAAGAGCTGACACTCTAATATCCCACTATAGTCTATGGCTGAGCCCAGGAGCTGACACTCTAATGTACCCAGTACAGTCTATGGCTGAGCCCAGGAACTGACACTCTAATGTCCCACTATAGTCTATGGCTGAGCCCAGGAGCTGACACTCTAATGTCCCCACTATAGTCTATGGCTGAGCCCAGGAGCTGACACTCTAATGTCCCACTATAGTCTATGGCTGAGCCCAGGAGCTGACACTCTAATGTCCCACTATAGTCTATGACTGAGCCCAGGAGCTGACACTCTAATGTCCCACTATAGTCTATAGCTGAGCCCAGGAGCTGACACTCTAATGTCCCACTATAGTCTATGGCTGAGCCCAGGAGCTGACACTCTAATGTCCCACTATAGTCTATGGCTGAACCCAGGAGCTGACACTCTAATGTCCCCAGTGCAGTCTATGGCTGAGCCCAGGAGCTGACACTCTAATGTCCCCAGTGCAGTCTATGGCTGAGCCCAGGAGCTGACACTCTAATGTCCCCACTATAGTCTATGGCTGAGCCCAGGAGCTGACACTCTAATGTCCCACTATAGTCTATGGCTGAGCCCAGGAGCTGACACTCTAATGTCCCCAGTGCAGTCTATGGCTGAGCCCAGGAGCTGACACTCTAATGTCCCACTATAGTCTATGGCTGAGCCCAGGAGCTGACACTCTAATGTCCCCACTATAGTCTATGGCTGAGCCCTGGAGCTGACACTCTAATGTCCCACTATAGTCTATGGCTGAGCCCAGGAGCTGACACTCTAATGTCCCCACTATAGCCTATGACTGAGCCCAGGAGCTGACACTCTAATGTCCCACTATAGTCTATGGCTGAACCCAGGAGCTGACACTCTAATGTCCCCACTATAGTCTATGACTGAGCCCAGGAGCTGACACTCTAATGTCCCCACTATAGTCTATGGCTGAACCCAGGAGCTGACACTCTAATGTCCCACTATAGTCTATGGCTGAGCCCAGGAGCTGACACTCTAATGTCCCACTATAGTCTATGGCTGAGCCCAGGAGCTGACACTCTAATGTCCCACTATAGTCTATGGCTGAGCCCAGGAGCTGACACTCTAATGTCCCCAGTGCAGTCTATGGCTGAGCCCAGGAGCTGACACTCTAATGTCCCACTATAGTCTATGGCTGAGCCCAGGAGCTGACACTCTAATGTCCCCACTATAGTCTATGGCTGAGCCCTGGAGCTGACACTCTAATGTCCCACTATAGTCTATAGCTGAGCCCAGGAGCTGACACTCTAATGTCCCCACTATAGTCTATGGCTGAGCCCAGGAGCTGACACTCTAATGTCCCACTATAGTCTATGGCTGAGCCCAGGAGCTGACACTCTAATGTCCCCACTATAGCCTATGACTGAGCCCAGGAGCTGACACTCTAATGTCCCACTATAGTCTATGGCTGAACCCAGGAGCTGACACTCTAATGTCCCCACTATAGTCTATGGCTGAGCCCAGGAGCTGACACTCTAATGTCCCCACTATAGTCTATGGCTGAACCCAGGAGCTGACACTCTAATGTCCCACTATAGTCTATGGCTGAGCCCAGGAGCTGACACTCTAATGTCCCCACTATAGTCTATGGCTGAACCCAGGAGCTGACACTCTAATGTCCCACTATAGTCTATGGCTGAGCCCAGGAGCTGACACTCTAATGTCCCACTATAGTCTATGGCTGAGCCCAGGAGCTGACACTCTAATGTCCCCACTATAGTCTATGGCTGAGCCCAGGAGCTGACACTCTAATGTCCCACTATAGTCTATGGCTGACCCCAGGAGCTGACACTCTAATGTCCCCACTATAGGCTATGGCTGAGCCCAGGAGCTGACACTCTAATGTCCCCACTATAGTCTATGGCCGAGCCCAGGAGCTGACACTCTAATGTCCCCACTATAGGCTATGGCTGAGCCCAGGAGCTGACACTCTAATGTCCCCAGTGCAGTCTATGGCTGAGCCCAGGAGCTGACACTCTAATGTCCCACTATAGTCTATGACTGAGCCCAGGAGCTGACACTCTAATGTCCCACTATAGTCTATAGCTGAGCCCAGGAGCTGACACTCTAATGTCCCACTATAGTCTATGGCTGAGCCCAGGAGCTGACACTCTAATGTCCCCACTATAGTCTATGGCTGAGCCCAGGAGCTGACACTCTAATATCCCACTATAGTCTATGACTGAGCCCAGGAGCTGACACTCTAATGTCCCCACTATAGTCTATGGCTGAGCCCAGGAGCTGATACTCTAATGTCCCCACTATAGTCTATGGCTGAGCCCAGGAGCTGACCCTCTAATGTCCCCACTATAGTCTATGACTGAGCCCAGGAGCTGACACTCTAATGTCCCCAGTGCAGTCTATGGCTGAGCCCAGGAGCTGACACTCTAATGTCCCACTATAGTCTATGACTGAGCTCAGGAGCTGACACTCTAATGTCCCCACTATAGTCTATGGCTGAGCCCAGGAGCTGACACTCTAATGTCCCCAGTGCAGTCTATGGCTGAGCCCAGGAGCTGACACTCTAATGTCCCCAGTGAAGTCTATGGCTGAGCCCAGGAGCTGACACTCTAATGTTCCCACTATAGTCTATGACTGAGCCCAGGAGCTGACACTCTAATGTCCCCACTATAGTCTATGGCTGAGCCCAGGAGCTGACACTCTAATGTCCCCACTATAGTCTATGGCTGAACCCAGGAGCTGACACTCTAATGTCCCCACTATAGTCTATAGCTGAGCCCAGGAGCTGACACTCTAATGTCCCACTATAGTCTATGGCTGAGCCCAGGAGCTGACACTCTAATGTCCCACTATAGTCTATGGCTGAGCCCAGGAGCTGACACTCTAATGTCCCCACTATAGTCTATGGCTGAGCCCAGGAGCTGACACTCTAATGTCCCACTATAGTCTATGGCTGAACCCAGGAGCTGACACTCTAATGTCCCACTATAGTCTATGGCTGAGCCCAGGAGCTGACACTCTAATGTCCCACTATACTCTATGGCTGAGCCCAGGAGCTGACACTCTAATGTCCCACTATAGTCTATGGCTGAGCCCAGGAGCTGACACTCTAATGTCCCCAGTATAGTCTATGGCTGAGCCCAGGAGCTGACACTCTAATGTCCCCAGTGCAGTCTATAGCTGAGCCCAGGAGCTGACACTCTAATGTCCCACTATAGTCTATGGCTGAGCCCAGGAGCTGACACTCTAATGTCCCCACTATAGTCTATGACTGAGCCCAGGAGCTGACACTCTAATGTCCCCAGTGTAGTCTATGGCTGAGCCCAGGAGCTGACACTCTAATGTCCCACTATAGTCTATGGCTGAGCCCAGGAGCTGACACTCTAATGTCCCCAGTGCAGTCCTATGGCTGAGCTCAGGAGCTGACACTCTAATGTCCCCAGTGCAGTCTATGGCTGAGCCCAGGAGCTGACACTCTAATGTCCCACTATAGTCTATGGCTGAGCCCAGGAGCTGACACTCTAATGTCCCACTATAGTCTATGGCTGAACCCAGGAGCTGACACTCTAATGTTCCCAGTGCAATCTATGGCTAAGCCCAGGAGCTGACACTCTAATGTCCCCACTATAGTCTATGGCTGAGCCCAGGAGCTGACACTCTAATGTCCCACTATAGTCTATGGCTGAGCCCAGGAGCTGACACTCTAATGTCCCCACTATAGTCTATGGCTGAGCCCAGGAGCTGACATTCTAATGTCCCCACTATAGTCTATGGCTGAGCCCAGGAGCTGACACTCTAATGTCCCCACTATAGTCTATGGCTGAGCCCAGGAGCTGACACTCTAATGTCCCCACTATAGTCTATGGCTGAGCCCAGGAGCTGACACTCTAATGTCCCCACTATAGTCTATGGCTGAGCCCAGGAGCTGACACTCTAATGTCCCCACTATAGTCTATGGCTGAGCCCAGGAGCTGACACTCTAATGTCCCACTATAGTCTATGGCTGAGCCCAGGAGCTGACACTCTAATGTCCCACTATAGTCTATGGCTGAGCCCAGGAACTGACACTCTAATGTCCCCAGTGCAGTCTATAGCTGAGCCCAGGAGCTGACACTCTAATGTCCCCACTATAGTCTATGACTGAGCCCAGGAGCTGACACTCTAATGTCCCACTATAGTCTATGACTGAGCCCAGGAGCTGACACTCTAATGTCCCCACTATAGTCTATGACTGAACCCAGGAGCTGACACTCTAATGTCCCCACTATAGTCTATGACTGAGCCCAGGAGCTGACACTCTAATGTCCCCACTATAGTCTATGACCTTGTATAGCGCTTTTCTCTCTGAGGACTCCAAGTATTGGAGATGGCATTGGCCGGGAATCGAACCCGGGTCATCTGCTTAGAAAGCAGCTGTGCTAACCACTGCACCACCAACGCAAAGGTAGCATGTCTTTAGTGTTGGAGGAAACCGAGGAACCCGGAGGAAACCCACGCAAGCACAGAGAGAACATGCAAACTCCATGCAGATAGTGTCCTGGTCAGGATGTGAACCAAGGACCCCAGTGCTGCAAGGCTCACCACTAAGCCTCTGTGCTGCCCATATGCGGCCTCTGTTCTGGAAGGCCCGCCCCCGCTGAGCGGGGTACATCAGTTATGTCCACTCAAAACTCCTCCAGAAGAAATCCAAACTTCTCCTAATCTACAATCTATAACACTCCTATAATAAAACACCCCAAATAACAATAAAGAGGGGTACAGTGGTCCCCAAATTACCAACACAATGGGGGTAAATATTCTATTCACACTTAGGCCTCATTCACAGGGGGGGTAATAATCCGTACCCCATGGGAGGGCCGCGTGTACCGCAATGGGGATGCACAGGTGTTCCCAGCATCCCGTGTAGGCAGTCCCATTGCTGTCATCTGGGGTGCAGCGGCTGTTCCCAATGTGACATCTGTGTGGGTGCCGGTGCACGGCCCCGAACGCACCCAGGGTGCGTCCGCGCAACTGCGCCCACATGGATGTCCTCTTTGGGGTAAGTGCAGCCCCCATACAGGGTACAGATTCATACACCCCGTGTGAGTGAGGCCTGGGACTTCTCCATGAAGGACCTCACTGGTGGGAAGAGTTCTCATTTCTCCAGCAAAGAAAGCTGGAAAGACTCCTCCCATACCGGCCTCCAACCTCCCCATAGCCGGTCCAAACCACACCTTAAAAACATACCGGCCTCCAACCTCCTCTCCTCGCCGGTCCAACACACACCTTAAAAATATACCGGCCTCCAACCTCCTCTCCTCGCCGGTCCAAACCACACCTTAAAAACATACCGGCCTCCAACCTCCTCTCCTCGCCGGTCCAACACACACCTTAAAAATATACCGGCCTCCAACCTCCTCTCCTCGCCGGTCCAAACCACACCTTAAAAACATACCGGCCTCCAACCTCCTCTCCTCGCCGGTCCAAACCACACCTTAAAAACATACCGGCCTCCAACCTCCTCTCCTCGCCGGTCCAAACCACACCTTTTTTTTTAAATCCACTTTATTTTTATATCTTTTCTTTTCTTATTTCATACATAGATATGCCTATTCGGCATCCATTTCATTTTATTTGACATACATTATACCACATTTTTATATTCATATACTACTCCAGTGTACGTATATACCTATGTAGGATAAAGAGTTGCGACAATTTGTGCGACGCAGAGACAGATACCGCCGGAACAGATTCAATCGCCCTCTCCCACTGATCTCCATCTATCTCCCCAATGTCTTCCACCCACTTCCTACGGCTTCTAAGGGAAGCATGACTCTGAATTGTTGCTAACAGTCCCTCATATGTTTTTGTTATGAGTCCTCTCCGAGCTTCTGCTTGCAGAACCGTCGTCATCAAAGGTGACGGTAAAGTCTCCACCAATGATCGTGTTTGTTGTTGTTTCTGTAGAGCATGCCGGAGCTGGAGGTACTGATAGAAGCCCCGTGGGGCTAATTGGTATTCTCTACACAGCTGCTCGTACGTTTTCAGTACCCCACCCTCGTACAGCTGTGAAAAGAACACACACCTTAAAAAGATACCGGCCTCCAACCTCCTCTCCTCGCCGGTCCAACACACACCTTAAAAACATACCGGCCTCCAACCTCCTCTCCTCGCCGGTCCAACACACGCCTTAAAAAGATACCGGCCTCCAACCTCCTCTCCTCGCCGGTCCAACACACACCTTAAAAACATACCGGCCTCCAACCTCCTCTCCTCGCCGGTCCAACACACACCTTAAAAACATACCGGCCTCCAACCTCCTCTCCTCGCCGGTCCAACACACACCTTAAAAACATACCGGCCTCCAACCTCCTCTCCTCGCCGGTCCAACACACACCTTAAAAAGATACCGGCCTCCAACCTCCTCTCCTCGCCGGTCCAACACACACCTTAAAAAGATACCGGCCTCCAACCTCCTCTCCTCGCCGGTCCAACACACACCTTAAAAACATACCGGCCTCCAACCTCCTCTCCTCGCCGGTCCAACACACACCTTAAAAACATACCGGCCTCCAACCTCCTCTCCTCGCCGGTCCAACACACGCCTCGAAAATTTGATGTCGATCGACAATACATTGATGAAACATAATCACCTGTAAAAAAAGTGACTGAGATGTTGGTGGTAAACGGCCTTCTAGACCCGGGGGGACCCGAGTCCTCCGAAAGCCGCCTCATA
Source organism: Rana temporaria (assembly GCF_905171775.1). Lineage (NCBI taxonomy): Eukaryota > Metazoa > Chordata > Amphibia > Anura > Ranidae > Rana > Rana temporaria. The sequence goes on along the minus strand of NC_053493.1, from coordinate 427,133,159 downwards.
TCCAAGAGTTGCCAAGAGTGGAAATGTAGACATTAAGCTTTAAGGTTAATCAAAAATGTCACATTCTAAAGGGAAAGGTAGAACAAGGGGGAGGGGAGTATGGAAGAGGGAGAGAGGGAGGAAAGGAGGAGGGGAGGTTGGAGGTAAGGAAGGGCTGTGGGGGTTCCCCCAAACCCTCACCCCCCTTCTTTCTCCAACCTCCCCTCCCCCTTCCTCCCTCTCTCCCTCTTCCATACTCCCCTCCCCCTTGTTCTACCTTTCCCTTTAGAATGTGATATTTTTGATTAACCTTAAAGCTTAATGTCTACATTTCCACTCTTGGCAACTCTTGGATGTTGGACGTCATATTTGCCCAGCCAATTAAATGGGCAGAGGTTGGTACCAGGAAGTCACCCGGCCAAAAGTGCTATGAAAAGTAAAGATCCGGTTTAATGGCGGTCCTCCTTGGTTGCCCTTCGCTTCTTCACTAGCTGGAATAATTGCCGTAGGTGAAGACGGGTTACTACGAGTTTCAACATTGGGATCAACAGCCAGTGTTGCCCTTTGTTGACCAATGACGGAATCCAATAGCATATTGGTGTCATCGGTCACTGGTGACATAAGGGAACTCGGTAGTGGGAGGAGACCACCATTCTGTGGGATGTCGTTGCTGTGGTCCCTGGGAGGTGCGACGCTGGGAATGGGAACGTCAGTCTCCTCCATGGCGCTCGCTGCATTTTTCCTTGATGGTGGAATGATGACATCACTCGGTGGCAGTCTTTTGTGGGACGATATCCCTGTGTCCGACCTCCATTGTTGCTTGGTGCTCCTTTATTTTCTGTCTTATCCAAGCACTAAGGGAAGCTGGAGGAGATGCAACTCTGGAAATGGGAAGGGCCGCCTCCTCCATGGTGCTCGCTGCATTTTTCAGATGTTGGTGGTAAACGGCCTGCTAGGCCCGGGGGGAACCGAGTCCTCCGAAAGCCGCCTCATATCCAAGAGTTGCCAAGAGTGGAAATGTAGACATTAAGCTTTAAGGTTAATCAAAAATGTCACATTCTAAAGGGAAAGGTAGAACAAGGGGGAGGGGAGTATGGAAGAGGGAGAGAGGGAGATAAGGAGGAGGGGAGGTTGGAGGTAAGGAAGGGGTGTGGGGGTTCCCCCAAACCCTCACTCCCCTTCTTTCTCCAAACTTCCCTCCCCCTTCCTCCCTCTCTCCCTCTTCCATACTCCCCTCCCCCTTGTTCTACCTTTCCCTTTAGAATGTGATATTTTTGATTAACCTTAAAGCTTGATGTCTACATTTCCACTCTTGGCAACTCTTGGATGTTGGACGTCATATTTGCCCAGCCAATTAAATGGGCAGAGGTTGGTACCAGGAAGTCACCCGGCCAAAAGTGCTATGAAAAGTCAAGATCCGGTTTAATGGCGGTCCTCCTTGGTTGCCCTTCGCTTCTTCACTAGCTGGAATAATTGCCATAGGTGAAGACGGGTTACTACGAGTTTCAACATTGGGATCAACAGCCAGTGTTGCCCTTTGTTGACCAATGACGGAATCCAATAGCATATTGATGCCATCGGTCACTGGTGACATAAGGGAACTCGGTAGTGGGAGGAGACCACCATTCTGTGGGATGTCGTTGCTGTGGTCCCTGGGAGGTGCGACGCTGGGAATGGGAACGTCAGTCTCCTCCGTGGCGCTCGCTGCATTTTTCCTTGATGGTGGAATGATGACATCACGCGGTGGCAGTCTTTTGTGGGACGATATCCCTGTGTCCGACCTCCATTGTTGCTTGGTGCTCCTTTATTTTCTGTCTTATCCAAGCACTAAGGGAAACTCGAGGAGATGCAACTCTGGAGATGGGAAGGGCCGCCTCCTCCATGGTGCTCGCTGCATTTTTCCTTGATGGTGGAATGATGACATCACTTGGTGGGATGATGTCACTCTTTCGTGGGACGATATCCGTGTGCCCAACCTCCATTTTTGGTTGGAGCTCCTTTAGTTTCTGTCTTATCCAATCACCAAGGGAAGCTCGAGGAGATGCAACTCTGGAAATGGGAATGGCCGCCTCCCCCATGGTGCTTTCTGCATTCTCACTTGGTGGTGGAATGGTGTCATCGCTTTCTGGTATAACGATGTCACTTGGTGGTGGAATGGTGTCATCGCTTTCTGGTATAACGATGTCACTTGGTGGTGGAATGGTGTCATCGCTTTCTGGTATAACGATGTCACTTGGTGGTGGAATGGTGTCATCGCTTTCTGGTATAACAATGTCACTTGGTGGTGGAATGGTGTCATCGCTTTCTGGTATAACGATGTCACTTGGTGGTGGAATGGTGTCATCGCTTTCTGGTATAACGATGTCACTTGTTGGTGGAATGGTGTCATCGCTTTCTGGTATATACGATGTCACTTGGTGGTGGAAATGGTGTCATCGCTTCTGATATGACGATGTCACTTGGTGGTGGAATGGTGTCCATCACTTTCTGGTATAACGATGTCACTTGGTGGTGGAATGGTTTGTCATCGCTTTCTGGTTATAACAATGTCACTTGGTGTGGAATGGTGTCATCGCTTTGTCTGTATAACGATGTCACTTGGTGTGGAATGGTGTCATCTCTTTCTGATATAACGATGTCACTTGGTGGTGGAATGTGTATCGCTTTCTGGTATACGATGTCACTTGGGGGGATTGGTGTCAATCGCTTTCATGGTATAACGATGTCACTTGGTGGTGGAATGGTGTCATCGCTTTCTGGTATAACGACGTCACTTGGTGGTGGAATGGTCGTCATCGCTTTCTGGTATAACGATGTCACTTGGTGGTGGAATGGTGTCATCACTTTCTGGTATAACGACGTCACTTGGTGGTGGAATGGTGGTCATCACTTTCTGTATAACGATGTCACTTGGTGGTGGAATAGTGTCATCGCTTTCTGAATAACGATGTCACTTGGTGGTGGAATGGTGTCATCACTTTCTGATATAACGATGTCACTTGGTGGTGGGAATGGTGTCATCGCTTTCTGGTATAAACGATGTCACTTGGTGGTGAATGGTGTCATCGCTTTCTGGTATAAACGATGTCACTTGGTGGTGGAATGGTGTCATCACTTCTGATATAACATGTCACTTGGTGGTGAATGGTGTCATCGCTTTCTGATATAACGATGTCACTTGGTGGTGGAATGGTGTCATCGCTTTCTGATATGACGATGTCACTTGGTGGTGGAATGGTGTCATCGCTTTCTGATATGACGATGTCACTTGGTGGTGAATGGGTGTCATCGCTTTCTGTATAAACGATGTCACTTGGGGTGGAATGGTGTCATCGCTTTCTGGTATAACATGTCACTTGTGGTGGAATGGTGTCATCGCTTTCTGGTATAACGATGTCACTTGGTGGTGGGATGGTGTCATCGCTTTCTGGTATGACGATGTCACTTGTGGTGGAATGGTGTCATCGCTTTCTGATATAACGATGTCACTTGGTGGTGGAATGTTGTCATCACTTTCTGGTATAACGATGTCACTTGGTGGTGGAATGGTGTCATCTCTTTCTGATATAACGATGTCACTTGGTGGTGGAATGGTGTCATCGCTTTCTGGTATAACGATGTCACTTGGTGGTGGAATGGTGTCATCTCTTTCTGGTATAACGATGTCACTTGGTGGTGGAATGGTGTCATCGCTTTCTGATATGACGATGTCACTTGGTGGTGGAATGGTGTCATCGCTTTCTGATATAACGATGTCACTTGGTGGTGGAATGGTGTCATCACTTTCTGGTATAACGATGTCACTTGGTGGTGGAACGGTGTCATCGCTTTCTGATATAATGACGTCACTTGTTGGGGAAATGGGATGACTCGGGGGTGGGGTGATGTTGCTACTTGTTGGTCGGCGCAGTCGGTAGAATGTCTTGAAACATATTAGGAGCAGCACCACCAGCATGGTGATAACCCCCAGAAAGCATTCTGACCGGTGCTCAGTAACAATATTAATAAGGACGGGTGGCACTGTGTTGTCTAGGGTCACCCACCCCTTGGACCAGACTGACCAGAGCCCGTGACCACCCATTGGTCCCAATCACCCGCATTTATATAGAGAGGTAGGATCATGTTCTCAAAGACTGCCCCCCGTCTGTTCCAGATATCGATCAGTAGATAAATCAATCCAATCAGCTCCTGGAACATAAAACGTCCTAATATTCTGGCCAGGTGATATTGGCGCAGGATGTATTTCAGAATCAGAAACTTTATCAGGACTGCAAAGCTAAACCAGACTGGAGGACGGGTCAGGGATATAAACCGGCTGATGGGTTCTAGAGGGTCATTTTCATTTCCTCCGACTGTTTCCTCCACTGGCTGCTCCATCCTCTTCATGTTCTCCTCCTCCTCCATGCGGGTCTCTGGGGGCCCCCTGGTGACATTTGTGAGCCCCTCCTGCTCCATGCTGGTCTCTGGGGTCCCTCTGATGACATTTGTGGGCCCCTCCTGCTCCATGCGGGTCTCTGGGGGCCCTCTGATGACATGTGTGGGCCCCTCTTGCTCCATGCTGGTCTCTGGGGTCCCTCTGATGACATTTGTGGGCCCCTCCTGCTCCATGCTGGTCTCTTGGGTCCCTCTGATGACATTTGTGGGCCCCTCCTGCTCCATTGGGGTCTCTGGGTCCCTTCTGATGACATCTCTGGGGACAGCCCATGGATACAGGATCCTAAAAATCAGCGGAATCTTCGCTGGCTGTTGTGGAGTTTCCACAATCTCCTCCTCTGGGGGCCCCCTGATGACATTTGTGGGCCCCTCCTGCTCCATTGGGGTCTCTGGGTCCCTTCTGATGACATCTCTGGGGACAGCCCATGGATACAGGATCCTAAAAATCAGCGGAATCTTCGCTGGCTGTTGTGGAGTTTCCACAATCTCCTCCTCTGGGGGCCCCCTGATGACATTTGTGGGCTCCTCCTGCTCCATGCGGGTCTCTGGGGGCCCTCTGATGACATTTGTGGGCTCCTCCTGCTCCATTGGGGTCTCTGGGGCCCCTCTGATGACATTTGTGGGCTCCTCCTGCTCCATTGGGGTCTCTGGGGCCCCTCTGATGACATTTGTGGGCTCCTCCTGCTCCATTGTGGTCTCTGGGGCCCCACTGATGACATCTCTGGGGACAGCCCATGGATACAGGATCCTAAAAATCAGCGGAATCTTCGCTGGCTGCTGTGTTTGCACAAATCCCTCCTCTGGGGGCCCTCGGATGACATTTGAGGGCCCCTCCTGATCCACGTGGACCTCTGGGGATTGGATGATGGTATATCTCTGTCCTCCCAAAGAGAGCAACAGTGAAACAATCATAACGAGGATTTGGTTCCTCATTTTTGCTTGTAGAAAATAACTGGCAGGAAATGCCAAGTACTAGTAATAGACGATCAGACAATTAATGCCAATCAATCAATAGACTCTGAATTCCAATCACTGGAGATAATGTGATGAAATACAAATCAATCAGTCAGGAGCTCTGCAAGAGAGATGCTTCTGCTGTGAAGACCTATTGTCAACTGACAGCTCCTCCCCCTGCCGGCTATTTATTTGCTTCCACAGCTGTGACATCACATAGCTCTATGTTCACAGTGCAGGTTACCATGGTAACAGAATGTTTGTTTTCTCTCTGTGTGCTTCTATTTTTACACTGCAGGTCACATGACCAGCACTGAGAAAATTGTGTCTGTGTCTGTAAACAATCATTGGTCTCCCTTGCAGCCAATCAATTCCTTTTATTATTAGATATTATTTTATCTCAATAAATTCCTTATCGTTATTCAGAGATAATCCCGTATTTTATATTCGTGTAATATTATAAAATGTAATAATTCTGTATGTTTGATTTGTTTTATTATAATTTAATATGAATGATGTTATTATTATTGTAAATATGAATACACTAATAATATCAGTAATAATAAGAAGAATATTACCAATAAAAATACGATTATTAATTAAATAATGATTTATAATAATTGTAGCACCAAAAAATAAATAAAGCAAATATTGATGACAATATTAAAAATGATAAATAAAAAAGGAAACAATATCATTGTAATTATTAACTTATAATGGTAAAAATAATGACGGTGATAAAAAAAACAATAAAAAAAAAAAAATATTTGTTTTTGTTTATTACCTTTTTCATTATTTTATTTTTTTGCACACTGTATTTAATACAGCGTTACCATAGTAACACCAGACTACTCTCAGTAGGTGATCCGGATTTTTTATTTATTTTTGTAACCTTATGATTATCTAATAAAAATAACAAAATATAATAAAATAAATAAAATAAAAGGATATATATTTCCCAGATTGATGGGTTGTCCCGATACCGATACCAGTATCGGTATCGGGACCGATACCGAGTATTAGCGGGAGTACTCGTACTCCCGCTAATACCGCCGATACCAAAATAGAATACTACCCCCCCCGCCGCCACCGCCACCAACGCCGCCGCCACGTTAACAGTAGGTACAGGGGACATGGCTGGATATACAGGGGACATGGCTGGATATACGGAGGACATGGCTGGATATACGGGGGACATGGCTGGATATACGGAGGACATGGCTGGATATACGGGGGACATGGCTGGATATACGGGGGACATGGCTGGATATACGGGGGACATGGCTGGATATACAGTGGACATGGCTAGATATACGGGGGACATTGCTGGATATATGGGGGACATGGCTGGATATACGGGGGACATGGCTGGATATACGGGGGACATGGCTGGATATACGGGGGACATGGCTGGATATACGGGGGACATGGCTGGTTATACGGGGGACATGGCTGGTTATACGGGGGACATGGCTGGTTATACGGGGGACATGGCTGGATATACGGGGTACATGGCTGGTTATACGGGGGACATGGCTGGATATACGGGGGACATGGCTGGATATACGGGGGACATGGCTGGATATACAGAGTACATGGCTGGATATACAGAGTACATGGCTGGATATACAGAGTACATGGCTGGATATACGGGGTACATGGCTGGTTATACGGGGGACATTGCTGGATATACGGGGGACATGGCTGGATATACGGGGGACATGGCTGGTTATACGGGGGACATGGCTGGATATACGGGGGACATGGCTGGATATATGGGGGACAATATGTGGGGGACATGGCTGCATACATGGGGGGGGACATGGCTGGATATACGGGGGACATGGCTGGATATACGGGGGACATGGCTGGATATACGGGGGACATGGTTGGATATACGGGGGACATGGCTGGATATACGGGGGACATGGCTGGATATACGGGGGACATGGCTGGATATACGGGGGACATGGCTGGTTATACGGGGGACATGGCTGGATATACGGGGGACATGGCTGGATATACGGGGGACAATATGTGGGGGACATGGCTGGATATACGGGGGACATGGCTGGTTATACGGGGGACATGGCTGGATATACGGGGGACATGGCTGGATATATGGGGGACAATATGTGGGGGACATGGCTGCATACATGGGGGGGACATGGCTGGATATACGGGGGACATGGCTGGTTATACGGGGGACATGGCTGGATATACGGGGGACATGGTTGGATATACGGGGGAATGATGGATATCGGGGGATGGCTGGATATACGGGGGACATGGCTGGATATACGGGGGACATGGCTGGATATACGGGGGACATGGCTGGATATACGGGGGACATGGCTGGATATACGGGGGACATTGCTGGATATACGGGGGACAATATGTGGGGGACATGGCTGCATACATGGGGGGGACATGGCTGCATTTGGGGACACATTTAAAAAAAAGTATCGGTATTCGGAATCGGCGAGTACATAAAAAAGTGGTATCGGGACAACCCTAGCTAGATGCAGATCTTACGATTATCTAATAAAAATAACAAAATAAATAAAATAAAAGGATATATATTTCCCAGATTGATTGTTTTCTAGATGCAGATGTTATAGGTCTGACGTTTTCTTTGTCTATATACAACGTGGATGTAATGACTTGTAAATATATATATATTTATGTTCTATTTTATCATTTTTATTAGGTAATCATAAGGTGTAAATTAAAAATAAAAGTTTCTTGCTAGTGTTGGATGGAGTGGAGAGGGATTAGAACTCCTGTCAGGTTTTTTTCCCTTTAAAAAAAAATTGTCAGTTATTTTTTTTTTTGCTGACTCAGCAAAAAAAAATAACTGCCGATTTTTCTTAAAGGGGCCACGTCCTGATTTGTGAGCTTTGTGAATTCAGGCTGTAGGATCGGAATACGGATCTCATAGGGACGCGGCTCCGGGAAGAACATGTCATTGTGAATGAGATTTAACCCTTTCACTACCAAACTATATTCTTCATTTATTTCAACCCTTCAACTGCCAAACCAAGTAAAAGAAAAACCTCCCCCTCCCCCACCACACACATTAACCCTCTCACCGCCAAATCATTGTATCCCCATTTCTCCCCCATATGTTACATTATAAATAAAGGAGATCCTGTTTATAGTTAGTGTTGGATGGAGTGGAGAGGGATTAGAACCCCTGTCTGGTTTTTATTGCTCTCTGCGCCCCCTTTAGGGAGGTTTATTCTCTTCAACTGCCAAATCATATGTTCCTCCTATTTTTAACCCTTTAACTGCCGAGTCAAATGTTTATTCCTTTTAATTTATGAACCCTTTCACTGCCAACCCCCTTCATTCCTCTAACTCAGTGGTCTCCAAACTGCGGCCCCGGGGGCCGGATGCGGCCCTTCGCTTGCCTTTATATGGCCCTTGGTTATATGTCACCAACAAAGTGGCACAGTTCCTCCCAATAACACCGATCATGAGGCACAATTCCTACCAGTGACACCAACAACGAGGCCCAATGTCACCAACGATGGGGCACAAATTCCTCCCAATGACACCAACTATGGGGTGCAGTTCTTCTCATTGACACAAAAGATGGGGCATTTACTCCAACTGAGAAATCTGCTGATGGAGCTGGTGCCGGATGTGGGAGGAGCTTAGAGTGTGGGAGGAGCTTATTAATAAAAGCGCATTGTACGATGACCTCATCATTTCCTTGTTGGGCGATTGGTGGAAATCCATTGAGGGGAGGAGAATATTTCTATTGGATGAAGAAACGCAGATTTGGTGATAGAATAACGTGTGATAGGCCCAGAGGTCCTCAGGGTTCTGGGGGAGGGGCATTAGCACCATCACTGGCGGGGAAGGGGCACTTTCACTCACCTGTATCCCTCCTCCAGCACACACACACACACAGGTCACTCACCTGTATCCCTCCTCCAGCACACACACACACACACAGGTCACTCACCTGTATCCCTTCTCCAGCGCGCGCGCACACACACACAGGTCACTCACCTGTATCCCTCCTCCAGCACACACACAGGTCACTCACCTGTATCCCTCCTCCAGCACACACACAGGTCACTCACCTGTATCCCTCCTCCAGCACACACACAGGTCACTCACCTGTATCCCTCCTCCAGCACACACACAGGTCACTCACCTGTATCCCTCCTCCAGCACACACACACAGCTCACCTGTATCCCTCCTCCAGCACACACACACAGGTCACTCACCTGTATCCCTCCTCCAGCACACACACAGGTCACTCACCTGTATCCCTCCTCCAGCACACACACAGGTCACTCACCTGTATCCCTCCTCCAGCGCGCACACACACACACAGGTCACTCACCTGTATCCCTCCTCCAGCGCGCACACACACACACAGGTCACTCACCTGTATCCCTCCTCCAGCACACACACAGGTCACTCACCTGTATCCCTCCTCCAGCACACACACAGGTCACTCACCTGTATCCCTCCTCCAGCACACACACAGGTCACTCACCTGTATCCCTCCTCCAGCACACACAGGTCACTCACCTGTATCCCTCCTCCAGCACACACAGGTCACTCACCTGTATCCCTCCTCCAGCACACACAGGTCACTCACCTGTATCCCTCCTCCAGCACACACACAGGTCGCTCACCTGTATCCCTCCTCCAGCGCACACACAGGTCACTCACCTGTATCCCTCCTCCAGCGCACACACACAGGTCACTCACCTGTATCCCTCCTCCAGCGCACACACACACAGGTCACTCACCTGTTCCTCCTCCAGCACACACACACAGGTCACTCACCTGTATCCCTCCTCCAGCGCACACACACACAGGTCACTCACCTGTATCCCTCCTCCAGCGCACACACACACAGGTCACTCACCTGTGTCCCTCCTCCAGCACACACACACAGGTCACTCACATGTATCCCTCCTCCAGCACACACAGGTCACTCACCTGTATCCCTCCTCCAGCACACACACACACAGGTCACTCACCTGTAGCCCTCCTCCAGCACACACACACAGGTCACTCACCTGTAACCCTCCTCCAGCACACACACACAGGTCACTCACCTGTATCCCTCCTCCAGCACACACACACAGGTCACTCACCTGTATCCCTCCTCCAGCACACACACACACACACACACAGGTCACTCACCTGTATCCCTCCTCCAGCGCACACACACAGGTCACTCACCTGTATCCCTCCTCCAGCACACACACAGGTCACTCACCTGTAGCCCTCATCCAGCACACACACACAGGTCACTCACCTGTAGCCCTCCTCCAGCACACACACACAGGTCACTCACCTGTAGCCCTCCTCCAGCACACACACAGGTCACTCACCTGTAGCCCTCATCCAGCACACACAGGTCACTCACCTGTAGCCCTCATCCAGCACAACACACACAGGTCACTCACCTGTATCCCCTCCTCCAGCACACACACAGGTCACTCACCTGTATCCCTCCTCCAGCACACACACACACACACACACACACACACACACACAGGTCACTCACCTGTATCCCTTCTCCAGCGCGCGCGCGCACACACGTCACTCACCTGTATCCCTCCTCCAGCACACACACACACACGTCACTCACCTGTATCCCTCCTCCAGCACACACACACACACGTCACTCCACCTGTATCCCTCCTCCAGCACACACACACAGGTCACTCACCGTGTATCCCTCCTCCAGCACACACACACACAGGTCACTCACCTGTATCCCTCCTCCAGCACACACACAGGTCACTCACCTGTATCCCTCCTCCAGCACACATACAGGTCACTCACCTGTATCCCTCCTCCAACACACACACACACACACACACAGGTCACTCACCTGTATCCCTCCTCCAGCGTGCGCGCGCACACACACACAGGTCACTCACCTGTATCCCTCCTCCAGCGCACTACGCACGCGCACACACACACACACGTCACTCACCCTGTATCCCTCCTCCAGCGCGCACACACACACACACACAGGTCACTTACCTGTATCCCTCCTCCAGCGCGCACACACACAGGTCACTCACCTGTATCCCTCCTCCAGCACACACACACACACACACAGGTCACTCACCTGTATCCCTCCTCCAGCACACACAGGTCACTCACCTGTATCCCTCCTCCAGCACACACAGGTCACTCACCTGTATCCCTCCTCCAGCACACACAGGTCACTCACCTGTATCCCTCCTCCAGCACACACACACACACACACAGGTCGCTCACCTGTATCCCTCCTCCAGCACACACACACACACAGGTCACTCACCTGTATCCCTCCTCCAGCGCACACACACACACAGGTCACTCACCTGTATCCCTCCTCCAGCACACACACACAGGTCACTCACCTGTATCCTCCTCCAGCACACACAGGTCACTCACCTGTATCCCTCCCCCAGCACACACAGGTCACTCACCTGTATCCCTCCTCCAGCACACAGGTCACTCACCTGTATCCCTCCTCCAGCACACACACAGGTCGCTCACCTGTATCCCTCCTCCAGCACACACACACACAGGTCACTCACCTGTATCCCTCCTCCAGCGCACACACACACAGGTCACTCACCTGTATCCCTCCTCCAACACACACAGGTCACTCACCTGTATCCCTCCTCCAGCACACACACACAGGTCACTCACCTGTATCCCTCCTCCAGCACACACACACAGGTCACTCACCTGTATCCCTCCTCCAGCACACACACACACACAGTCACTCACCTGTATCCCTCCTCCAGCACACACACACAGGTCACTCACCTGTATCCCTCCTCCAGCACACACACAGGTCACTCACCTGTATCCCTCCTCCAGCACACAGGTCACTCACCTGTATCCCTCCTCCAGCACACAGGTCACTCACCTGTATCCCTCCTCCAGCACACACACACAGGTCACCTCTATCCCTCCTCCAGCACACACACACAGGTCACCTGTATCCCTCCTCCAGCACACACACACAGGTCACCTCTATCCCTCCTCCAGCACACACACACAGGTCACCTGTATCCCTGCATCTTTTACCGTCCTGGCCAGCGCACCACTCCAGTATGAAAACACTCGGGGCCTCACACTGGAGACAATGGTGCAGCTTTTTGAGGGCGGATTGCAGGCGCCATTTTTAAACGCTATAGCGCCTGCAATCCGCCCTCAGTGTGAAAACACTCGGGGCCTCACACTGGAGACAATGGTGCAGCTTTTTGAGGGCGGATTGCAGGCGCCATTTTTAACGCTATAGCGCCTGCAATCCGCCCTCAGTGTGAAATGGGTCTAAATGCCTCACCGCCTGTCAAATACTCTCCGAAGAGCGATCTGGACTCTGCTTTCTGAAGAGTGATCAAAGCTAGTATGAACTCCTACCTGCTCCTTTAATAAAAACACAAAAGACACACAGATTTATTTTTAAATATTTTTTTTTATTATTATTTTTTTTATCAGGAATTTATGGGAAACAACAACAACTGACTGTGAAAAGGTGCGCTCAGAGATTGTTAGAGAAGGACGAGGATCGGGGGAGGGGAGAGAATTTGTGTCATCGGAGAGACGATCCCAAAAAGATTAAGTACAAAATTAGTGTTTTTTTACAACGATCGCTTCCAGGAAAATCGATGGATTTGGCAGTCCAGTTTGGCTCAGGATCAGGAGAATTATTGAGCACCAGCTGATGAGCAGAAATGTTCTTACCCTAAAATAAATAACGAGTTCTCTCTGAGACGCGCAAACGCTCAAAACGCACGCACATGCTCAAACGCACGCACACGCACCGGCACGCTCATATAGCAACCTGGCTCATGAGGCAGCGAGGATCTGCACAGGATCACCCAATCAGATTATTTCTGTGACATAGGACTTGGTAAAGTAAAATCCAGTTGGCTGCTCCGGGGAAGGGGCGCCAAGCACAGCCGTGGCTGCTCCGGGTAAGGGGCGCCAAGCACAGCCGTGGCTGCTCCGGGTAAGGGGCGCCAAGCACAGCCGTGGCTGCTCCGGGTAAGGGGCGCCAAGCACAGCCGTGGCTGCTCCGGGGGAAGGGGCGCCAAGCACACCCGTGGCTGCTCCGGGGGGAAGGGGCGCCAAGCACACCCGTGGCTGCTCCGGGGGAAAGGGGCGCCAAGCACACCCGTGGCTGCTCCGAGGTCAGGGCGGCGCCAAGCACACCCGTGGCTGCTCCGGGGGGAAGGAGCGCCAAGCACACCCGTGGCTGCTCCGGGGGGAAGGAGCGCCAAGCACACCCGTGGCTGCTCCGGGGGGGAAGGGGCGCCAAGCACACCCGTGGCTGCTCCGAGGTCAGGGCGGCGCCAAGCACACCCGTGGCTGCTCCGGGGGGAAGGAGCGCCAAGCACACCCGTGGCTGCTCCGGGGGGAAGGAGCGCCAAGCACACCCGTGGCTGCTCCGGGGGGGAAGGGGCGCCAAGCACACCCGTGCGCCAAGCACACACCGTGGCTGCCCCGGGGCGCCAAGCACACCCGTGGCTGCTCCGGGGCGCCAAGCACACCCGTGGCTGCTCCGGGGGAAGGGGCAGCGCCAAGCACACCCGTGGCTGCTCCGGGGGAAGGGCGGCGCCAAGCACACTCGTGGCTGCTCCGGGGGAAGGGCGGCGCCAAGCACACCCGTGGCTTCTCCGGGGGAAGGGCGCCAAGCACACCATCGCTCCTCTGCACCATTTGCTATAATGAGCCGGAATGGGGGCGATTTATGAAACCTGGACTAATGGGAGCACTGGGATTGCAAGACGAATCCCGATTACTGCGGTGCTATTGTTCCATTCTTCATAAATCTGATTCCCCACTGAAATCTACAGACACACTCCAACCGTTATCGGAAAGTTCTGAGCACAAAGTATGCAATTCATGTTTTTAGTAAAAAGAGGAAGACGGTTTTATCAGCACCAAAAAATTTAAGATGGAGGACAGGAAGGAAAAAAAAATGGCATTAGATTGGTGGGCAAGTGGTGGAGATGTTAGACGCATGGCGCTCCACCTGTGGGCCCTCCAGCTTTTGCAGAACTACAAGTCCCATGAGCCATTGCAAACTCCCAAAGGCAGAGGCATGATGGGACTTGTAGTTTCCACAACAGCTGGAGGGCTGCAGGTTGAGCGCCCCCATGTGGAGGCTTCAGGGCAAAATAACAACTAAGTTAACCTTCCAACTGCATGAACCAAGCATGGGCGCCCTCCTGCAGCTAGAAGGAAAGTTCCAGAGCTTCCCCAGAAGATGAGCCGTACCCCAAGGATTATAGTATTTATGCCACACTCCAGAAAACTTGCAGTAACTCCTCCCCCTTTGAAGCCTCTTGTATTCAGGCAGCAGTTGCATGCCGACGTCATCACGTATAATGCATTGTACATGAGGAAGGCCCGCCCACAACCCAGGAAAATAATGGCAGTAGATTGGAGGACTTCGAGGCTTCCTGTTAGGACATTTTGGAATAACTGCTTTTTAGCAAGCATGGATGCCCTGCAACCAATAGGAAAAAGTTCCAGAGCTTAAAAAAAGCTCCAGAAATAAAAAAAATAATAAATATAAAAATTACACTCCGCCCCCTTCAAGCCTCTTCTATTCAGGCAGCCGTTGTATGATGACGTCATCAAGTACAATGCACCGGACATGAGGATGACAGGCCTGACCACAACCCAGAAAAAATAAATAATAAAAAGTCACTAGAATAGGAGTGATCAGTGGAGAACAGAGGATTCTGGGCAAAATGACAACCGACGAGCCGGTGTTCTGACGAGGAAGGTCCTCCGTCGAATAATGCCCGCCCTGTACTGTGCAGTACAGAGCCGCTGATCTGACGATCTGGTTCCGGCTATCGAGATGGTTCCTGTAAGGACTGCGCAGGCGCAATCCTTGCCGATGGAAATCTCTGAACCTCGGCCGGCATCCAGGGCGACGTGGAATTTGAGGAAAGCGGCCAGTCCGGCCTCACGTCCTTGCTTCGCTCGGCCTCCTGGCTCTTTTTTTAACATCCTCCAATCCACAGGGATGTAAAAGAATGAGCCCGGATGCCGGCCGAGGTTCGGAGATTTCCGTCGGCAAGGATAGCGCCTGCGCAGTCCTTACAGGAACCAGTTTGATAGGCGAACCTTAACGACAAGTCACCGCCGAAAGTCTCTGAACGTGATCAGCTGTACACGGCGCCTGCGCAATCAACAATACATTGTGCTACCCGCTGCCGCACACTCCCGATGCTCGCGCAACTCTGCAAGGGGCGTGTGTAATATTCACTGAACTCTGCAAGGGGCGTGTGTAATATTCACTGAACCCTGCAAGGGGCGGGGGATGCATACAGAAGAGGCCACAGACCTCATACGATGGGGGTGGTGTTCTCGAAGGGGCGGATGTATTATTGAGAAGCGTGTAAGGGGCGGGTGGCTACAGAAGACGCCGTATTTTACAATTACCTTACACGCTTCTCAATAATACATCCGCCCCTTTGAGAACTCCACCCCCATTGTATGTGCTCTACTCATCATGCGGCCTCTTCTGTATGCATCCCCCGCCCCTTGCAGAGTCGCACGAGCATCGGCAGCGTGTGGCACAATGTAGTCT